>NC_080682.1:96886757-97192188 GCF_030445035.2 Dasypus novemcinctus | reverse complement strand
GGCAGGCTTCAACACGAATCTCTCTGTCATGGAACCAGAAGAGGCTGAGAAGTTTTGGCATAGTTGTAGTGCTTACAATAAGGTCTGCCACAGACAGCATGCAGAGGAAAAGGTACATTGACTCATGTAGACTGGAGTCTGTCTTGATGATAAACAGAAGGGAACAGTTTCCTACAAGGGCCAGAAGGTAGACCACACAAAAGGGGATGGAGATCCAGATGTGGGCAGCCTCCAACCCAGGGATGCCAATGAGAATGAAGGTTGAAGGATGGATATTCATGTCATTGTATGCTGACATAACATATGTTAGGTTGTTTAGATTTTTCTGCAAGTATTTTCTGCAAAAGCAACAACATATCAATTTTTACATTTTTCAATCTCTTGATCATTTAAGAAAGCTGAAAAGCAGGGAATAGTAGAGAATTGGTTATTAACAATTCCTGAAAATATTTAGACGGAAATTTCATCTGATGCAGTGCAGGATATTATTTCAGAGTCAAATTGTCTCTTAAATGGCACCACCTAAATAAATACTATAGATTACCTGTGTAATGAGAAGTGTAATAAATATTTTATTCTCATTATTTAGATGCACTCAACTGCTTAGCTGTTTGAATCTCTTTTTACATAAAGAGCAATAATTAAGTAATTTTGGCAATTTTACCATGGAGATTTTTTTCATTTATCTGCATTTAAAATTTGCTATAAATTGATCTCCAGATGGTAAAAAAGCAAATATCTAAGTAAACCAATTCACAGTTTTCCTAAAGCATTCCCTTTACCTTTCCCACTATTATAGATATTTGTGCCTTATGGAGTCTTTGTGATAGCAAAGTGTCTTTTTAAATCAGTGTAAAATGCAGTTAGGGCATCAAATTTGGGTTACACTTATGAAACACTGCTTTGCCTCTTAAGATGCCTTTAAAGTTTCATGCCTAGATTCACTGCATAACATGATTCTTTAACCTTAAGGTCCCTAAAAAGGCTTAATCTCTCTTAGGTATGGATAAGCCTGGATATGCTTGTCAAGAAAGGTTTGGGAAGTCTAGAGAATATAATTTATAAATCATCATATAAATTGGAACAGAAAAAGAATTTTTGAAATTCATTATATTGAAATATCATATTATAATTCAAAGCAATATCTTAAATGCTTACCATTATTTGCTTGCTTTTCTGAGATCATTTCATGTCCAAACAACTTTAAATTTTATTTCTCCTTTATCATGAGAATAGTTTAATGTGCATAAAGTTAAATAGCTGGTTTAAGAAGTAGACCTGCTTCTAGTTCAGACACTGGTTTCAGTATCCACTAGCCATATTTTTTTGAGTTGGTTGTTTTCCCTCACCTTTTTAAAACTGCATATACATATAGTATGAGAGAAGCTGTAAGTTTACAGAAAAAGCATATAGACAATATAGTGGTCCTATATTCCATCTTGTGTCAATGTGGCATCTTATTTATAGTTGATGAAGGAATATTTTTGGAATTGTACTATTAACTATTGTCCACAGTGTACTTAACAGTTTACTGCATTATCTAGCCCTACGTTTTTATTTTTTATTCTAGTAAACTATTTACAACATAAAATTTCCCTTAACTACAATCAAATATATAATGCAGTGCTGTTAATTGCATTCACAATGTTATGCTACCAATATCACTTTCTATTACCAAAACCTTTACATCATTCCAATTAGAATTTGGATATTTAAGCATTAACTCCTCATCCCTTACCCAGACTTTGACTGCTGGGTTTTTCTACTTTAGGTTATACGGTGCATATTCTTAATTGTGATAATAAACTGTACTAATGATGGGACAGTATATATGCATGTATTTAAAGAAAGGAGGATGAGGATTATTCCTTAGGAAACATTAGAAAATACCATCAGAATTGGTTTGGTTATGCATGCTCATGAATTTATGCCTAACTTTAAATTTCCTATAGGTGTCATTCCAAATCTAATCCTTTCCCTTCGCAATTAAATCTCCTCCAATTGACTTACTTTCAAAGACAAGCTTTTGCTTCACATGGAAAATTCACATCTCCAGACAATATCTAGTGTTTATGAAGCTCAATAAGCATAAACCATACTTATGTGTATATTTATTAGGCCAACACATTTTTACACACTTTTTGTTGTAAAAGAAACACTTTTAGCCTTTTGTTTATATTTTTATTTCCAGCATAAAATTTAATTTCTCATATTCTATCACTTTTGTGCTTTCCATTCATTCTTTTCCTTTAGAAAACAGATTTTATTATGTTCCAGGCAATTTTAACATGTTTACCCAATGGAAGAACAAATGGAGAGGTAAATCTATCTAAAGTCCCAATCAACTTAAATATATAAGTCTTTCCCTTTAAAACAGGTAATTGAAAGTTATAAAATGAAATAAATTATACATTGTATTTTCAACCAATGGAAAATTGACATTGGTGATGTGTGTTAGTGAGGATTTGGGTAAATTGGACATCTTAGGCACAATTGCTTTCTTTTAAAGGAAAATGATGTTGCAGTCATTATTAAAAATAATATTTTTAGCATAATAATTTAACTTCTTACCACCCTAGAGAATATTTATCACTTGCATACATGAATGGATGCATATACAGTGATGCTTATTATATAAAATTGCCTGTGACAGAAAAAAAATTAAAGCATCAAATAGTCATCAATAACAGCATGGTTAAAAATCTGTTGCACATTTATATTATAGAGTACTTAGAATCGGTTAAAAATGTAAAGTATGTCTCTCTACATGTAAACTTATAGAAGGCCTCCAAGTTAAAATGTGTAAGAGAAAAACAGATTTTTTTCATTTGTATTAATTCTGGGTAAATTTAAATATATACAGGTATATTCAGTATAAACACATGCAAATTAATAAATTTTTAATCACATAAAACAATCTAAAATAATGCACATCCAATGCAGGAGGATTCTTAGTTGGATGGTGGTTAGAGAATCGTGTAGAGAGTGGAATTTCAACTCATTATTCTCGTTTGAATTTTTTAACAATTCCCGTGTATTCAATGTATTCCTATGTGACCTGTACAATATACGATAAGCTAAAAAACAATGCAGAGTTGAAATAGTAATGATCAGAAAATATACACAGCAAGAAATTACCAATGCTATGTCTTGTAAATAGTAAGGGATTATTTTGGCTGCTTGGAATGTCTTCACCCATAATAACCTTCTTTGCATTGAGAACTGTTAAGCTACTCAATCCCTGTAGTAGCTTTGTTCTTCATGGTAAAAATAACTTAGAGACTTTTGGTTGAAAATTAAGCCTACCTATCCATCAGCTTCTCTGAGATTAATTTTCTAACTAACTTGAACCATCATTCACGCCCCTCCCTGGTGCCATTATGGTATGTTCCATTTGTTATGGAAGACGTGGACAAAAAGCTTTCTCTCTCTGGATCTTCCCTCTCAGTAGGAATGTTTTTGTTCCAAAGTATTGGTTCTTGAAAATATCATATGTGTATGGAACAAGGGAAGATAATTTAAATAGTGCTTTTTAAAAATTTTTAATAGATAAAATATAAAGAGAAAAGTAATAGCATTCATAATGTCTATTTGCTAATTTCTTCTATTTTATTTCATAATTTTCCTAGTATATGATTTTGTTACATTTTTTGTTGATTTTTGCATATCTTTATTATTATATAGTAAATTCTACTAGGCAGAGAAAGCGTATTTTTCTCTATTTTCTTTTTTGTTAATAAATGAGTGAAGTAAGAGAAGAGAAAATGGCAGGGAATTTTTTTTTTTTAGTAAATAATTTGAATAGAAGTGAAAGGACAACTAGTGATATTACTATAAAATTATTACTCTCCTCAATAATTCACTGTATAATGAATTAACAATTTCTTGATTATATTAAATGTTCAAGACATACCCAAGAATCTTTCATCATTTAATTCCTTTTATGAATACAGGGTAGATAAAAAAAGGGAATGGGGAAAAAATACTATTTGCTATTGGGGCAGAACAAAATAAATAACTGGTAGTCTTCTGGGTACATCTTCTATCCCTAAATTTCTATTTATAAAAATAAAATAAATAAAATAAATCTACATGAATTGAGAATCTATTAAGAAATATGTTAGTTACATTATGTGCATTATCCTATTCACTCCTTAAGGGAGTATTTTGGGGGGCGGTAATCATTGTTATAAGAACGAAAAGAAAACAAGTTCAGATTGTTTAATTAATGTGCCACAGCTATCCTATTGTGATTCATGGAGATGGGATTTGCACCCAAGTCTAATTCCAAAAACTGTACTTTTCATTTTAACTCATAGGACACATACACCCCAAGGATTTTGTAAATATGAAGTGTTAGAATGCATTTAAGACTCCTTTAAGTAGTATGAAACCTTACTCAGAAAGAGATTTTAGGTTTGTCTAGAATATTGCCTTAATATACCAACCTTCCCAGACTTCCTGTCATCAGGCTTCCTTTGGTGAACGGAGATGACAAGGAAACCCTGCACACATTTCTCCAGGAAAGTTATAGTCTAGGGCCATCCTGTAATAGAGTGAGAAGCTTGCTGCTCAGGACCACAATCCAAAGAGCTCAGCTGTCCCCATAAACCATTCACAATCCTGCTTTTCTGAGCCTGTCAGCTCTGACTAGAAAGCTGGAAAACTTCCCTCTGACCATTTTCCTATGACACAAATGAGAATGACAGGGCCCTCTCCCAGGGGTTCTGTGGGAATAGGAAAAACGCTTAATTGGCCTCAGGAAAGCTGCATTTCTCTCATGACTTAAACCTTTTCAAATGATCTCAGTCATGGATCTGTTTCCAAATATCTATGTTTCCCATGGGTGTGTGGTGGGCGTGACCTCCCCATAGTGTTAGGGAAGGAGGCCATTGAGAGTAAGATCTGAGTGGAGAATTTAGCTTCTAAGTCCTTGGAGCTGACTTCTTAATAGAAGGAGAATCCAGAAAAGGGGTGAGGAGAGGGAAGAGAGGAGTAAAAGTCTTCCCAACTATCTCTGGAGCCTGCTTCTCAGCAGGAATGTTTATGTTCCAGAATGTTGGTTCTAAAAATAGCACACATATACGGAACAAGGGAAGATAAATATTTTCAAGTTATGTTGTTTTAAAGAATGTTTTCTTAATTAATTTTAGACTTCATTTTTAAAATTGATATATAATTCACACTCCATAAAATCAACTGAAGTATACATTTTATTAATTTTTAGTATATTCATGATGCTGTGTAATGTTCATAGGTTTTTTGTTTTTTAAATATATTTTTACTGAAGTATATCATTCATACATGAACATGTAAAAATAAGTGTACAGTAAAGGTTGTGAACTTACAAAATAAGCATGCATAGCATCATACAGGGGTGCTGTACATCACCTCTCCACCAATGCCTTGCATTGTTGTGAAATATCACTACAAACTATGTAAGAGCATGGTCAAAATATCACTACTAACTATAATCCCTATCTTACATTTAGTGTAGTTTTCCCCAAACCCACCTTATTTTTAAACTACGTTTTTATTATAGAGTTTGTGAACTTACAAAACAATCTTGCACATGTGTAGAATTCACATTCAATACCCTTTCACCAACACATGACACTGAAGTGGAATTTTTGTTACAGATTATGAGATAATATCATTAGACTATTACCACCAGCCATTGTCCATAGTGCACATTTGGTACACTTTTTCCATACCCTCCATTATCAGCACAGTGCATCTTTGGCATTGATGCAAGAATATTATAGTATTGCTGTTAACCATAGTCTGTAGGTCATTCCAAATATATTTTTCCCATGTATTCTCTACATTCCCACCACCTTGCAATGGTGATGTACATCCACTCCAGCTCACAGAAGGATAATCTGGCATCTGTACCATCAATAATAAGTCTCATTCACCTTGGATCCACTGTGTTATTTAGTCCCTAGATTATACCCTAACTTTCTTCCAATTGACATTTACTTCCTCAGACTATCCTTTTCAGCCACAATCCCATTTATAAATCAGTTGCTACACATTATAATGTGTTACCATCAATTCTATCCATTTCCACACTTTTACGTTCAAGTCAATGAAAATTTCCTCATACATTAAGCATCAGTAGGTACTCTCAACCCTCCCCTCATCTCCTAATAATCTCTACTCTAGATTTTAACCCCATTCATTTATTCTTTGTATTTAGTTCATATTAATGAAACCATGAAATATTTGTCCTTTTGTGTCTGGTTTACTTCATTTAGCATAATGTTTCAAGGTTGATCCATCTTATCATATGTGTCCCAATTTCATTTATTCTTACTGCATCATAGTATTCCATCTGTGCCTTTGCCACATTTTGTTTATTCATTTGTTGGTTGATGGACACTTGGGTTGTTTCCATCTTTTGGCAATTGTGACTAGTGCTGCTATGAACATCGGTGTGCAGATGTATGTGCATGTCATAGTTTTTAGTTCTTCTAGTTATATTCCTCACAGAGGAATTGCTGGATCATATGGCAATTCTAAATTTAGCTTCCTGAGGAACTGCCAAACTGTCTTCCACAGAAGCTACATCATTTTACAATTCCCCAACACTTAAGGAGTGTTCCTATTTCCCTACTTCCTCTCCAAACTTTATCACTGTTTGTTTGTTTTTATAATGGCTATTCTGTGTGGTGTTAGATCATATCTCATTGGTGCTTAGATATGCATTTCCCTAATATCTAGTGATACAGAATTTTTTTCATGTGATTTTTGGTCATTTGCATTTCCTCTTCAGAGAAATGTCTATTTAAATCTTGCACCCATTTTTTAATTGGATTTCTTGCTCTTTAATTGTTGAGTTGTATGACTCTTTATACAGAATGGAACTCAAACCCTTATCGGATATACGATATCCAAATATTTTCTCCGATTGAGTGTGCCTCCTTTATACTGATGAATTCCCCTTTGAATCACAGATGTGTTTAAGTTTGAGGAGGTCTCATATATCCATGTTTTCTTTCATTGCTCTTGCTTTTGGGGTAAAGTTTAAGAATCAACCACTTACTACCAGATCTTGAAGATGTTTCCCTACATTTTCTTCTACTTACTTTATGGTTCTTTTTTTATATTTAGGTCCTTGATCCATTTTGAGTTAATTTTTGTATAAGGTATGAGATAGAGGTCTTCTTTCTTTCTTTTAGCTATGGATACCTGGTTCTCCCAGCACCATTTGTTGAATATAGTGTTCTGCTCCATCTGAATAGGTTTGACTTGCCTGTCAAAAATCACTTGACCATCGATGTGAAGGTGTGTTTCTGAACCATCAATTCAGGTCCATTGGTCAATGTGTTTATCTTTATGCTAGTATCAGGCTGATTTTTTAAACACTGTAGCATGGCAATATGATATAAAGTCCAGAAGTGATAGTCAGCCAACTTTGCGTTTCCTTTTAAATAAGTTTCTTGTTATTCAGGACTCCTTACCCTTCCAAATAAATTTGATAATTGTGTTTTCCATTTGTTTAAAAAATGCTGGTGGAATTTTTATTGAGGTTGCACTCAATCTGTGTATCAATTTAGGTAGAGTTGACATTTTAATGATATTTAGTCCTCCAACCCATGAGCATGAAATATTCTTCCAATAATTTAGGTCCTTTTTTATTTCTTTTAGCAATGCATTGTATTTTCTGAATACAATTGCTTCATATCCTTGGTTAAGTTTATTCCTAATATTTGAATCTTTTAGTTGCTATTGTAAATAATTTTTTTCCTGACTTCCTCCTCAGTTTGTGCATTACAATTATATAGAAACACCACTGATTTTTCATATTGATTTTGTATCCTGACATTCTAATGAAATTGCTTATTAGCTCTAGCAACTTTGTTGTAAAATTTTTGTACTTTCTAGGTATAGGATCATATCATCTGCAAATGGTGTAAGTTTTACTTCTCCCTTTAAAATTTTGATGCCTTTTATTTATTTTTTGTTGCCTAATTGCTCTAGATAAAACCTCAGCACTATGATGAACAACAGTGGTGACAGTGGACATCCTTGTCTTGTCTCTTATCTCAATGGGAAAGCTTTCATCACTGAGTACAATGTTAGCTGTGGGTTTTTCATATATGACCTTTATCATGTTGAGAAAGTTTCCTTCAATTCCTATCTTTTTTGGTACTTTTTTCAAGAAAATGTGCTTTATTTTGTTACATGCCCTTTATGCCTAAATTGATAAGATAATGTGATTCTTCTTCCTTGATTTATTAATGTGGTGCATTATGCTGATTGATTTTCTTGTGTTGAATCACCCTTGCATGCCTGGTATAAAACCCACTTGATTATGATGAAGAATTCTTTTAATTGCTGTTAGATTCAATTAGCAAGTATTTTATGGAGGATTTTTGCAACCATATTCATTAGAGTAATGTGTCTGTAATTTTATTTTTTTATAATATCTTTATCTGACTTTGGTATTAGGATGATAATGGCTACATTGAATGTTTTTGGTAGCATTTCTTCTTTAATTTTTTGGAAGAGTTTGAGTAAGACTGATATTAAATCTTCTTTGAATGCTTGGTGGATCTCACCTGTGAAACTGTCTGGTCCTGGGGTTTTCATTTGGGGGAGTTGTTTGATGACTGTTTCAATCTCTTTACTTCTGATTGGTTTTTTGAGGTCTTCTGTTTCTTCTACAGTCAGTAGAGGTTGTTTGTACATTCCTAGGAATTTTTCCATTTTATCTACCCTGTTGACTTTTTTAGCATATAGTTTTTCATAGTATCCTTCTATGAGCACTCTTATTTCTGTGGGTCAGCAGTAATGTTCCCCTTTTCATTTTTTATTTCTTTTATTTGCATCTTCTCTTTTTTTTCCCTTAGTCTAGCTAAGGGTTTGTCAATTTTGTTAATCTTCTCAAAGAATTAACTTTTGTTCTTTTTTAAATTTTTGTTTTTTGGTTCTCCATTTCATTTATTTCTGCTCTGATCTTTGTTATTTCATTCCTTCTACTTGCTTTAGGATTACTTTGCTGGTTTTTTTCCCCTAGTTTCTCAGGCTAGTTAAGTCATTGATTTTTAGCTTTCTTCTTTTCTAATGTAAGCATTGAGAGCTATGCATTTCTCTCAAAGTACATCCCACAGTTTCTGATTTCTTGTTCTCATTGTCATTTGTTTCAAGATATTTATTGATTTCTCTTGAAATTTCTTCTCTGATCCACTGATTATTTAAGAGTGTGTTGTATAATCTCCATATATATGTGTGTGAATTTTCCTTTTTTCTGCCTCTTACTGACGTCCACTTTTATTCCTTTATGATTAGAGAAAGCATTTTGTATAATTTGATCTGTTTTGTGACCCAAAATATGATCTATCCTGGAGAAAGATCCATGAGCACTTGAAAATAATATATACCCTGCTGTTTTGGTGTGCAGTGTTCTGTATATGTCTATTATGTTTAGTCCATTTGTCAAAAATCAAGCTCTCTGTTTCTTTATTGAGCCTCTTCCCAGATGTTCTACCCAATGCTGAGAGTGTGTATTGAAGCCTCCAAATATTATTGTAGAGATGTCCATTTTTCCCTTCAGTTTTGCCAATGTCTCCCTCATATTTCTTGGGACATTGTGGTTAGGTGCATATACATTAATGATTGTTATTTCTTCATGGTGAATCATCCCTTTTATTAATATTTAATATGTAATATCCTTCTTTGTCTCTAATAACGATTTCTCTTTTAAAGTTCATATCATCTGATATAAGTATTGCTAACTGAGCTTTTTTTTTTTTTTTGGTTACTGCATTAATGGGATATCTTTTTCCAAAATTTCATTAGTATCCTTGTGTCTAAGGTGTCTTGCAGACAGCACATAGATGCCTCATATTTTCTTATCTATTCCACCACTCTGTGTCTTTTTGTGGCTTTAATCCATTAACAGCAATTGTTATTACTATAGAAACCATTCTTATTTTTTCCATTTTGAACTTTGGGTTTTATCTTACATTTTCACCACTCTTTTGACACTTTTATTTACTGTTACAGATACAGTGATTATTTCTAGGGTCTCTTATAAGCCTCTCTACTGTCTTTTCTTTAAAGGCTGTAACATTCCCTTTAGTGTTTGCTGCATAGCTGGTCTTTTTTAAAAACGCTCTCAGTTTTTATTTATCTGTGAATATTCGAATTCACCCTCATTTTGAAAGGTAATCTTGCCAGATATAAAATTCTTGGCTGGCAAGTTTTCTCTTGCAGTATCTTACATATTTCATACCACTATCTTCTGCCCTCCATGGTTTCTGATGAGAAATTGGCACTTAATCTTATTGGGTATCCCTTATATATTATCATTGCTTTTCTCTTACTGCTCTCAGAATTATCTCTTTGCTTTTGGCTTTTGACATTCTGATTATCATGTGCTTCAGAGTTTGTCTATTTAGATTTATTCAGATGAGAGTACAGTGTGATTCTTGGACATAAATATGTCTTTCAATAGGGTTGGGATATTTTTATATCATTATTTCATCAAATATTCCTTCTGCTCCTCTTTCCTTCTCTTCTTCTTCTGCAAATCCCATGATACACATTGCATGTCCCTTGCTGTCATTTTATTCCCTGAGATCCTGTTCCACATTTTTCATTCTTTTCTTCATCTCTTCTTTAGTATGTTTGCTTTCTGAGCCCTTGTCTTCAAATGCATGGATCTTTTCATCTGCCTCTTCAAATCTTCTATTATATGCCATCCAGTTTTTTTTTATCATTTCTTGCACATTTCATTCCCATAAAATCTGCTTTTTTTCTATGTATGCTTTCAAATTCTTCTTTGTGCTCACCTTTTTAATATCTTTAATCTCTTTAGCTATCTCAGTGAATTTATTAAGGCGATTTGTTTGAACATCTATGATTATTTGTCTCAACTCCTTTATGTCATATGGAGGTTTATCTTGTTCCTTTAACTGAGTCATATCTTCCTGTTTCTTTGTGTGGATTATAATTTTTTTGCTGGTGTCTTCACATCTGGCTTATTAAATGTATTTATTCGGGTGGACTTTGTCCCTTTAGTTTAAGGTTTCTTTTCTTCTTTGCTGGTGGTTTAGTAGGAACCAAGGATATTGCTGTTCCTGCAAGATATAAGGGCTGGAGCTTCCCATGTTGCCCATGAATTGATGAGGCTTCTTCCACCTTTCTTCTTTGCCAGGGTTAGGGACAGAGCTGAAGCCATTTGTAATAACCCAAGTTGTGCAGGATAAGATTCTCTGTATTTGCCCAGAGAGACTGATGAAGCTTCACACCCTTTCCTCCTTTACCTTGGACAGTGATGTAGCTGCATCTGTGGGCAGCAATCTATGCTGTGTGTGTCAAAAATAACCACAGTTGCCAGGTAGAATGACATAGCACCCGCCAAGGGTAGGCATGGACCTCTGGGGTGCTCAACAATCTAATTCATGTGGACTGAATACACCTGCAGTTGCCCTGAGAGACTATCCCTTCTGTCCTTTAGGGGATTGAAATGGAGCCCCCATGACCAACAGTTCAGTACTTTTAAGATAAAAGTACCTGTCATTGCTCAGAGATGCTGTGGAAACACCAGGCCACTCCTATTCTATTGGGTGGTGGGAGTATCTCTGCCCATGCCCAACAATTTAGTCCCTTTAGGCCAAGAGTACATGATATTGCCCAGGGGGGCTGAGGAAACACCAGTCCTTCTTGTCCAATTAGGGCATGGAGTTGGATCCACAGGCAACCAACAGTTTAGTCCCTATAGGCCAAAAGTACCCAACATGCCCTGGAGAAGTGTGGAGACACAAGAACTCTCCTATTTTATTGGGGGTGGGGGTGGATCCAAAGGCACCCAACAGTCTAGTTTATGCAGGCCAAAAGTGCCTGCCATTGCCTGGAGAGACTTGGAGACACCAGACCCTGTTATCATATTGCAAGTAAGCGTGGATCCATAGGTATCCAATGGTCTAGTCCATGCAGGCTTAAAATGCCTGAGAACTCCTGGAAAGGCCTTCTTTCTTATTGAGGGATAGGATGGAACCACAAGTACCCCCAGTCCAAGGTATGTGGGCCAAAACACCTGCAGTTACCCAGAGAAGCTGGGCAAACACTGCCAAACTCTTGTCCTATTGGGAATGGGGATGGAGCCACAGGAACCCGACAATTGAGTTTGTACAGCCTAAATGTGCCTGCAGTTGCTTTGAGAGTCTGAGGGAATACCAGCCCCCTCCTATCCTACATGAGGGTAAAGGTGGAGATTGATTCAAAGTACTCAACAAACCAGTTCATGTGGGCTGAAAATGCCTACAGTTCCCTGGAGAGGCTTAGGCAATCCACCTCCTCTCCTATCTTATTGGAGTGCAGGGATACAGCCCCAGGTGTCTGATTATTCCCTCTGTGCCAGATGAAAGCACCTGAAGTTGCCTGGAGAGCCTGGTGCAGGTCCCACCATCTTCCTCCCTACTGGAGATGGAGCTGAAGCCTAGGCTAGGGCTGCAATCCAATCTTGGTGGAAAGAAGCTAGTTGCCAACTCAACTGTGATTTTTCAGTCAGTCCTGCCTCCCCTCATTCCTGGGGTGGAGTGAAAAGTGGTTACTGTCCACTTTCCAACTTAAACAAGTTCATTCTGTAGTTGTTCTAGAATTATACTTTAGCCAGCCAGGTCCACCAATCAGTAGCTGAAGACAGTGGACAACTGTCTCTATCTTCCCCGTTTATGGGAAATGGAACTTCTAACACCACAGACAGAAAAGCTCCTGAGGTGGCTTGTGCTCCTAGAGTAGGATGGGCACCGGCTTCTGTGGTGTGGCTTGCAGTTTCCCAAAGAGGTGAGGTAGGTCTTCCATATCCTTCTCTGCCAGAGGCGGGGCTAGAACTGCAATTGTATCTGGGTGGAAAGAAGCAGTTCCCTACTGGCACAGTGATTGTCAGTCATCCCTGCTTCCCCTCATGCTGGGGGGCAGAGTTAAAATGGCAGCTACCGGCCTTTTTCTGCCTTGGACAGTTTCAAACTTTAGCTGTTCTTAGAATTATACTTTGGCCTGCCAAATTTACTAATCAGTAGCTGAAGTTGGTGCCAAACTTAGTCTTCCTCCCCCATTTTTGGGGAATGGAGTTTCCAACTTCAGCCATGGAATAGCTCCCAATGTGACTTGTACCATCTGCCCTCTCCTCTGTGGTGTAAAGGGCTTTCCTCTTGAATCTTCTCTGTAGATGGGCAGTCTCCTCCTTCCAGACTTTGAAGAAATTTGCAGGATGCTCTTCTAGTCTCCTCGGGTCCCCAAATGGGTGCTTTACATAGTTCTCAGTAATTACTAACCACCCTGTATGGTCAGCTGACCTTGGAGCTCCTTACTCTGCTGCTTTCTTAGCATAACCCCTGTTCATAGCTTTTTTCAAAAAGAATATAACTGGGATCTATGATTTTGTACTGGAAATCCACTCAATCTAATGTGGGAACAAGATATTCCCCTATTAATTTACTTACTTATTTTTTTTACGGGATGTTGCATTTGTTTTTAGGTAGAGAATTGGGTTTATAAAACAATCATGCATACCAGAGAGGACTATAGTTTACATTGTAGTTTACACTCTCCCCCAGTACATTCAGTGGGTTATGGCAGGATATATAATGCCCAGCATCTGTCCCTGCAATATCATTTAAGACAACTACAAGTCCTGAAAATACCCCTATATCTCATCTCTACTTCCCTCTCCCTGCCCTCAGGAGCTACCTTGGTCACTTTCTCCTGATCAATGCTACAGTTTCTTCCATTATTAGTCACAATAGTTATATAGTAGAACACCAGTAAGTTCATTCTAACCATATTTTATTCCTACTTCCTGTGGACCCTCATTGGTGATGCCCACTCTCAATATTCTCTTTAATATTAGAGTAGATTCCAATCTGAAAAAAATGAGCACATACCAATGTGCACAAGCACATGCTATTTTTTCTTTGTATGCAAACTTCGACTGCTGTGATCATCTGTACTACTTCCATGTCCAAATACCTCACCATTTTTTGATTCCTCCAAGTTATTTTTTCTCCAAAATTCTGAAACAACCATCTCTTTTCTTAAGAAGTTTCATTCACTTATGGGGAAATGACATGAACCCTTTCTCTAGAAAAATGGATCCCTACAACTTTTACTTGTAATACAATAAGAATTAATTAGCATTGACTCAATTCTCTTCTTTTCAGTTGATTCTGCTTAGGAGATAGTTGACCTGGTTAATTTTTTTTTTTTATTTGCCTGATAAAGCTAGAACCTTCACTGGCATATGATTACTTTTATTGGTGTGTTTCCTCCCACAAAAAGAGTATTAAGATCATGTTCATATTTCTGATTGTTTAAACTTATTTTATTGTCTTGTTTTCAACAGTGTATTGCATAAGAGTGAATATACTGACTAACATGCCTGAAATTCTAAATCAGAAAATAAATAAAAGATAGTGGTTAAGGTGGTTTGCTTTCAAGCCAGATTGCTTACTTTTGATTTCCACATCATTGCTTAGAAGCAGTGTTGACTTTATCATTGTTTAAACTTTCTCTGCCTCAGTTTCCTCAACAGTAAAATGGGAATATTGATAGTATCTGTTTCATATATTAATTTTTATACCATTCTATTTCCTACATGTAATTAGGTTTCAGTGGCATTGACTTCTAGGGAGCTTGAAAACCTCAAGCCTAGAATTAAGGAAAACCATTTAGAACCAGTGTTTAAATTGAAATCCAGAAAGGAAAACTTAAAGTAATTTTATCATACAGTGGCCTATTTTTACTAATTCTGATGATAAATTGTGGTTATCCAGTGAAGACTGAAAAAAGAGTATGGATTAAGAAAAAACTGAAATTAGAAATGTGGATTGATATGTTCTCAGAATCATTTTCATATTTCTTCCAGACAAATGAGATTACTTTAGCTTATTTCCATGTCTCCTAGCTAAAGACTTGGTAATTTTAGGTAGTATTGAAGGATTTTTAATTATTCTAAATCACTAGCAATACATGCAAGGTAGTATTCAGGGACCTAGGCTACCAATTGCCCAATTGTTAGTTCAGCTGCTTAATTGAAGATTCATCCATTGAATATATCCTGGAAGATGATTATTGTCCAAGCAGTATTATAGAGTCTGAGAACACAGTGACAAACAAGGATAAATGGTGAAGCTAGGTCCCATTCTTCATATAATGTATACTATTGGGGGAGGGATCTGGGAAGCTGCATTAAAAAATACATATTTAGAGCAAATGATTTCACATTTTGAAGGCAGGATATAAAAAATAGATTGTGGTCTGAGAAAACAGGATGTGATGTGGAAACTACTGTAGATATAATTACCCTATTTCTCTCAGAAGATATCTGAAATATAATGAATATGAATTTTGAGAGTCTGGGGAAAGACAATCCATATTAATGAATGAATACAGAAAAAGGCCTGGAGATGCTTAAAGACAGAAAGAAAAGAAATAGGTCAGGAATAATGGAGGGAGTGATAACAGACACATTTGTTGAAAGCTGCTCAAACGAAAGAAAATATTAAACACAATTATTAGGACTGTAGGATTATATATGACTTTGCTGAGGGCAATTGATGCACTGAAGGAAGACAGTGACATTCAACAATGATTAACCACTGAATTAAGGTAAACTTGGAAAGTCAGAAAATGTATTTGGTCAAAGAAAATAGTCTCTCATCTGACATAGTTGAATTTAGACAAAGTATGGGCATAGTGGAGCTGCACAAAAGGTGAAATTCTCAAACCTACAAAGTTTTCTGTGCTACGATGAGGATCATGTTTGACAAGGAGTTGGATCTTGAGACACAGAATGGAAAAATCTCAATTGGTATACCTGAAAATTTTGAAAATGCAGCTTAAAACACAAAATATATTAAAACAATAATGACAATATTCATTTGAAAATGAATAAAAAATTTGACAATTCCTGGTATACCTTTTCAGATACTAGAGACAACATCTTCTACATTGAGATAAAGTCTCCAAACCATTTATTGTGTAACAGAAAAACAAAACAAAACAAAAACCAAGGCTGAGTATGGTCCAAAACAGGAAAGGTCTATGAAGTAGGTCTTTGCTGAAGTGCACACAGTACAACATTTTGGGTCATATTACCTGGAAGTTCCTTTACTGTTGAACTAGTAGTAATGAGAAAAGATATCAGTGTAATTTATGACAAACTTCATTAAGAGAATCATAACATAGGTATCTAGATTTATATGCCACTTGACACAAATAAGATAAAACTGCTTCTTGTTATTTTACCTGATACTGGTACATACAGATGTACAGAGCACTTGACCATCCACAATAAGGGACTACATGGTCAGAAATCCCCACTGTTACCTAAATTCTGTCTGATTATCAAAGTTTTAAGTTCAGTGGAACAGCACAATTCATTCTAAGAAGGAAACAGTACATCTTGGATCAGACACAGGTATGCGTAAGCTTCATAAGGCAGGGTCTTTGCTTCCATGATATTCATTACTCTTGTATTATCACCTTTCCCTCAATCCACACTTATGGGCACAGCTGAATGAAAAGGGAAATGAAGTCATTCAAGTTCATTAGCAGGTAAGTTTGGTATATCATTGCAACTAATAAATGGACTGCCTCTATACTGATTTAGTACTCAAGGTTATCCCTGATAGATAATTGTGGGTTTTTTAATTGGATTTTTTTTGAAGATCCACGTAAACTAGATAACAAAAAATGTTACATGAAAAAATATAAATGGTTCCCACATACCCCACACCACACCTCTCCCCCACTCTTCCCACATCAACAACGTTTTTCATCATTGTGGCACATTCATTGCATTTGGTGAATTCTTTTTGGAGCACTACTGCACCACATGGGCAATAGTTTACATTTTAGTTTATACTCTCCCCCAGTACATTCAGTGGTTTATGGCAGGATATATAATGTCCAGCATCTATCCCTGCAATATCATTTAGGACAATTCCAAGTCCCAAATATGCCCTCACATCATATCTCTTCCTCCCACTCCCTACCCTCAGCAACTGCCGTGGCCACTTTCTCCAGATCAGTGCTACAGTTTCTTCCATTACTAGTCACAATAGTTCTATAGTAGAATAAAAGTAAGTCCACTCTAATCCATATTTTATTCCTCCATCCTGTGGACCTTAGGATGGTGATGTCCACTCCACCTCTACATCGAGAAGGGGCTTAGTCCCACATGGTGAATAGAAACAATTCTCCTGCTTGGAGCTGTAGGCACTCTCAGTTCCCTGGTGTGGTGGTTGACCATCTTTACCTCCCTGTTAGCTGACCTGGGTAAGTCCAATGAACTGGGGAAGAGGAGTGGCAACTCTGCTGAGGCTCAGGGCCCAGCTGGCACATGTCCAGTCCAGAGATCCAAGTGAAGAGGAATGCACCCAGTAGGCATAGCTTTAAGGGTGTACCTCATTATCCATTTTGTGTTTATAAAGGAGTGGCATAAGGAAAGTTTATATACATGTATACTCCTGGGCAGTCATGAATGTTTGGGTGTTCAACAGACTGGATAGAGAAATGGTGGACTATCAGGAGGAGCAGACCTGGGGAAAAGACTAGTAACTGGCTACAAATGAGTGTACACAAAGTAAAAGTGTATGTATTTAAGGTTAATTCCACCAGAGAGCACTCGGCATGGAAGATGCACAAAACAGAGTAAGCAAAATGATTTGGCCCATTGATGGAAGCCATCCTCATCACTGACCATTCCCAGTGCTGGAATAAAGATCAAGCAGTCAACATGGGGGCACAGGAGGAAGTTTTGATCAGATGCAACTGTGCATACCAAATATATGCTACTCAGTGCTTCCAGCAACAGAGCTCATATGATTCCATCCATTGAGGAGACCAACTAGCCACTTGGTGGCAAATTAATTATATTGGACCACGTTTACTACTAGAAGGACCTCAGTAAGAAAAACTGTTTGGTTTATAAAGGGTTTGATTTCCCAAAACAAGATTTTGCAAAGTGCCACATGAGACCAACAAACAACTTACAATTTATGTGTGGCATTGGGCTCATGGCCATAATATCCACTATTCCTATCATGTATCACATGACCCAGAAGCTACAAGGCTAAAAGAGATGCGGACATTGTATGTCCTGCCATGACCCACTGGGTGGAATGGGAGAGAGTGTAAACTACAATGTAGACCACTGTCCATGTGGTGCAGCAGTGCTCCAAAATGTATTCACCAGGTGCAGTGAAAGTGCCACAATGATGGAAGAGGTTGTTGATGTGGGAGGAGTGGGGTAGGGGAGGTGGAAGGTATATGCGGACCTCATATTTTTTTAATGTAACATTTAAAAGAAAATAAAGGAGAAAAAATATATAAACAATAAATAAATAAATAAAAGTAATGAATAGCCTTTAAGGTATTCCAGTAGCAATAGGCACACCTAGACTCAAGATCTTGGTTTCTAAAAGCCCACCAAAAAAGATACCAATGAGTTAACTTAGAACAATTTTAACATTTAAAAAAGTGGATTAATCTTGGTTTATAACATGGAATTATAAAAGAAATTAAGAAAGGAAGGAAGGAAGGAAAGAAGGAAGGAAGGAAGGAAAGAAGGAGGCATATTTTCTATGCAGAATAATTCTAAGTTATTTCAGTTGATATTTAGCCTCAAAGAGATGAAGGATAAGACCCCACTCCTTAAATGTGAATTGTCTTCCTTATAAGAACTGTATTATGAAAAGTGCCTAGAGGATAACGTTCTCAATGGAAATACTGGACAAACATTACTGTAACCAGGTGACCAAGTTTCACATTAATATTCACTTCATATTGATAGCATATTTTCCTTTTTTAACTTTACCTTTTTTAAAGTTTTAGATTATAAAAAAATTACATCAAAAATATAGGGAATTCCCATATACCCTGCCCACTCTCCCTCTCACATTTTCCCCTATTAATAGCACTTTACATTAGTTCAATACATTTGTTACAATTGATGAGAAAGTACTGAAACATTGCTTTTAGCCATGATTTACTTTTTACTTTATGGCTTAAACTTTCCACTGTAAATTTGTAAATTTTTATAGGTATTGACAAAGCAAAGTGTATAGTGTACCGTATCCTTGATTGCAATATCACTCAAAACAATGCCAGTGCTCTAAAAAATGTCTTATATTCCACCTATTCTTCCCTTCTGATTACCTCAGAAACTTTGGTAACCACTATCTTTATATCATTGTTACATGTTCTTCCATTAGTACATTAACAATGTCTAGTGTGGTTGCATCCCCCCTTATAGTTGTTCATTACTCAGTCTTGGGGATTTTGGCAAGGTGATGCAATCTCTGATTCAGGCTGTGAGGGTGCTTAGATCTTATGGTGCAGATAGAAGGATGTGTTTTGCTTGCAGTTGTAGTACTCTTTCCTTTTTGGGATGGGGGTTGTTCATCGTCTCCTTTTTCTACATTGTCCTGGGTAGGTCTAAAGAACTGGAGAGTAGGTATTGGGCATAACTTTGCTGAGATTCAGTGCTCAACAGGCATTTGAAAAGTCTAAAGATTTAAGTCTCGGAGACATGTTTAACTGGTATAGTGCTAAATATATGTTCAAATAAAAGGGCTAGAAGAATGATGTGCAGGGAAATTATAAATGAGTCTAACTCTGTTACATTGAGGGAAATAGATTTTCATATATTTCAAGGAAAGGTCCCTGATTTCCTGGAGCCTTGTGCCTAGCTGACAGTGTTCAGGTGTCCCTAGAGACTTTGGGATCTCCCCTGCTTAAGGTGTTGTTTACTGTGGCAGTTAGAGAGATCCACCTGAGACTTGAATAAGTGTAAGTTCTAGAATAAAATCTTGGCTCATTTTGAAATCTCTTAGCCACAATAATTATTTTGTATTTTTCCAAATTCATCACTGGTTAACACTTGTTATTAATTCCTCAGTGCCAGGGAGGCTTATCTCCTTGAGTTATATCTTGTGTTGAGTTTGACTTAGAGAGAGGGCACAGTTGAGTTACAAAGAGGTTTTCAAGAGGTTACTTTCAGGCAAAAGATATCACTAGGAAATTGATATTATTAGGCAAACTTCAATTTTGCAAATACAGCTTTCCTGAGTAAAAGCATTAATTTTGAGATCTTGGTGTATTGCCCTGTTTTCTTTTATTAGGCACTGCCTATATACTTGTCACTCTATTAGAGAATAGAGTGGGAATCCCCAGGATGGAAATTTACTCTTTTGCTGTTATTCTGTGGGTCTCCATCCACTGAGATAACACACTACGACCACATAAACATATGCATAGAGGCATGCCCAAGATGCACCCTTCCCACACATTGCCACATCACCAATATCCTTCACCAGTAACTCTCCCATGTCATAGTGGTCAAAGGAACATTCCCACAGTTGTATTCATTTTTTTTTTCTTTATTTATTTTTTTAATGTTACATTAAAAAAAAAATGAGGTCCCCATATACCCCCAACCCCCTCACCCCACTCCTCCCCCCATAACAACAACCTCCTCCATCATCATGAGACATTCATTGCATTTGGTGAATACATCTCTGAGCACCACTGCACCTCATGGTCAATGGTCCACATCATAGCCCACACTCTCCCACAGTCAACCCAGTGGGCCATGGGAGGACATAAATTGTCCAGTAACTGTCCCTGTAGCACCACCCAGGACAACTCCAAGTCCCAAAAATGCCCACACATCACATCTCTTCCTCCCACTCCCTACCCCCAGCAGCCACCGTGGCCACTTTTTCCACACCAATGCCACATTTTCTTCGATTACTAATCACAATAATTCATGAATAGAATATCAGTAAGTCCACTCTAATCCATACTCTATTCCTCCATTCTGTGGACCCTGGAATGGTTGTGTCCACTCCACATCTATATCAAGAGGGGCCTTAGAGTCCACATGGATGCTGGATGCAATATTCTTAACGGCAGTCTTCTACCTCCCCAGAGTTTGCCTGTTTGTTCATCCAGCCCTCTACACAGCTCTATGGATAGCCCAAGCCAACCACTAATCCCACTCACACTCAGACTCCAGCATCATTGATGCATTTCACATCACTGTACTGCCTTTACCCCTGTCCACTGCCAAACCTCCCTTATCCACCTTACCACCGATTTGGTGCAGACTGAAATCCAGCTCACCACTCTCTACTCCTTTTCTATCTCATGGTAACCTATCTTCCAGACTCTACTTTTGTGACTCTGATTAATAACCTCAGGTCATATCAGTGAGATGATGCAATATTTGTTCTTAGTGACTGGCTTACTTCACTCAAGATAAGGTCTTCAAGATTTACCCATGTTGTTGCATGTTTCAAAACTTCATTCATTCTTAGAGTTCAGTAATATTCCATCATATGAATATACCATATTTTATTTATCCATTCATCTTTTTGATTAACACTTGGGTTGCTTCCATCTTTTAGCAATTTTTAATAATGCCACGATAAACATTGGTGTGCATTTATCTGTTCACATCTCTCCTTTCAGGTATTCTGGTTATATTCCTAGTAGTGGTATTGCCAGATCATATGACAATTCTATACTCTGCTTCCTGGGGGACAGTCAAACCACCCTGAACAGTGACTGCACCATTCTACATTGCCACCAACAGTGGATGAGTGTTCCTATTCCTCTATATCCTTCCCAACACTTGTAGTTGTTTTTTTTGTTTTGTTTTGTTTTTTTATTTTCTGAATAGTAGCCAGTTTAATAGGGGTAAAATGATATCTTACTTCAATTTCGATTTGCATTTTCTTAAGAGCTAGTAACGTTGAGCATCTTTTCATGTGCTCTTAGCCATTGTTTTTTCCTGTTCGGAAAAAATCTATTTAAATTTCTTTACCATTTTTATATGAGTTGTTTGGCTTTTTGTTTTTGAGATGTGAGATTTCTTTTTATATGTTGGATTTTAGGCCCTTACCAAATACATGGTTCCCAAATATTCTCTCCTATTTGATAGGCTGACTTTTCACTTTCTTGTCAAACTGCTTTGAAGCACTTTTTTTTTTTTAAATTTTGAAGAGGTCATATTTATCTATTTTTTCTTTCATTGTCCATGCTTTGGGTATGAAGTTTAAGAAACCATTCTTACTACCAGGTACCATAGATACTTTTCTACATTTTCTTCTAGGAGCTTTATGGTCTAGGCTCTTATATTTAGGTCCTTAACGCATCTTGAGTTAATTTTTTTAATAGAAAGTGGAATGGTGATCCACTTCTGTTTATTTATTTATTTATTTGTTTGTTTGTTTGTTTGTTTAGTATATCCACTTTTCCTAGCACCATTTATTGAAGAGATTAATCTTGAGCGGGCTTGATGACCTTGTCAAATATGAATTGGCCAAATATATGTGTGTCTATATCTAAACTCTCAATATTGTTCCATTGGTCATTATGTCTATCCTCATGACAATACCACGCAGTTTTGACTTCAGTATCTTTGTAATATGCTTTAAAGTTAGGTAGTGTGATTTCTCCCATTTCATTTTTCCTTTTCAAGATGTTTTTGGCCATTCAAGTTTCCTTATCATTCTACATAAATTTGACAATTGGTTTTTGCAGTTTAGTAAAAACTGTTGGTACTTTCATTGGGATTGCACTGGATCAGCAAATCAATTTTTGTAGGATAGACATCTTAGTAATATTTAGCTTTCCAATCAATGAACATGTAATATTCATCCTTTTATTTGAGTCTGCATTGATTTCCTTAAGCAATGTTGCATAGTTTTCTGTGTATAAGTCCTTTCCATCTGTAGGTAAGTTTACATCTAGATATTTGATTCTTTTACTTGCTATATTAAATGGAGTTTGTTTCTTGGATTCCTCCTCGTATTGCTCATTATTAGTTTATAGAAATACTAGTGATTTTTGAGTGCTGATCTTATATCCTGATGCTTTATTGTACTCTTTTATCAGCTATAGAAGCATTGTTACAGATTTTTTGGCATTTCTATGAGTAGGATTATGTCCTCTGCAAATAGTAGAAGTTTTACTTCTTCCTTTCCCATTTAGATTCCTTTTATTTCTTTTTCGTGCCTGAGTGGTCAGGAAAGTACTTCTAATACAATGTTAAATAAGAGTGGTGTCAGTGAGCATACTGGTCCTGTTTCTGATCTTAAAGGGAAAGCCTTTATTCTTTCACCCTTGAGTATGGTGTTAGCTGTGGTTTTTTAAAAAATGTCTAAGTTCATTAGAAAGATTGTTCTGTAGTTTTCCTTTCTTGTAGCATCTACAAATGTCTTTAGTATTGCCTTGATTTTGTCATCACAGAATATGTTAGGTAGTGTTCCATCCTCTTCAATTTTTTGGAAGAGTTTGGGCAGGATTGGTATTAGTTCTTTCTGGCATGGTTGGTATAATTCCCCTGTGAAGCCCTGTGGTCCTGTGCTTTTAGTGGTTGTGAGGATTGATGATTAGTTCAGTCTCACTAGTTGTGAGTTGTCTGTTCAGTGTTTTTATTTCTTCTTTTCTCAATGTAGGTTGCTTGTGTGTTTTCTAGAAATTTTTCCATTTCATCTAAATTGACTGTCTTGCTGGCATACAGTTTTTTAAAGTAAGCTCTTATGACACTCTATTTCTTGTGCTTAGTAGTGATATTCCCTTTCTCAATTCTGATTTTATGTATTTGATTTTTCTTTCCTTTTTTCTTTGTTAGCATCACTAAGAATGTGTCAATTTTCTCAGTCTTATCAAGGAACCAAATTATGATTTTGTTAATTTTTATAGTGATTTTTTATATTTTTTTATTTCATTTATTTCTGCACTATCCTTTATTTCCTTCTTTCTGCATGCTTTGGAATTATTTTGTTTTCCCTTTTCTATTTCCTCCAGGTGTGCAGATAATTTTCATTTTAGCACTTTCTTCTTTTATAATGTAATTATTTATGGCCATAAATTTAATTCTTAGCACTGCTTTTGCTGCATCACATAGGTTTTGCTATATTTTTATATCATTTTTCATTCATTTCAAGTTAGTTACTATTTTCTTTTGCAATTTCCTCTTTCACCCACTGATTGTCTAAGAGTGTGTTTTTATAACTTTCATATCTTTGTGCTTTTTCTGGTTATCTACCCCTTATTAGTTTCCAGTTTCACTCCATTGTGGTCAAAGAAAGTATGTTGTATAATTTTAATCTTTCTAAATTCACTGGGAATTGTTCTACCACCTAACATGTGGTCTATCCTGGAGAATGATCCATGTGCACTTGAGAAGAATATATGTCTTGCTGTATTTGGGTGTAATATTCAGTATAAGTCAATCAGATCTAGTTCCTCTAACATATTATTCAAGTTCTCTGTTCCTTTAATGAACCTCCAATGCAATGTCCTAATTGTGAAAATGGTGAACTTCCCCCTCAGTTTTGAATGCCAGTTTTGCTGGATGCAGGATTCTTGACTGGATTTTTTTAAAATTTTATCACGATTATTATTTTATGCATCTGCCTTCTCACTTCCATGGTTTCAGATGAGAAATCAACATTAATTTTATTATTCTTCCCCTTAAATATGATGGATATCTTTTCTGTTGTTGCTTTCAGGAGTCTGTCTTTGTCTTGTACTTTTGACAATATGATTAGCATATGTCTCAAGGTAAGTCTGCTAGGACTTATTGTTCTTGGAATATGCTGCCCTTCCTGGACATGTATATAAATAAACCTTATAAGATTTGCATAATTTTCAACCATTATTTCCTCAAATACTCCTATGCCTCCTTTCCCCTCTTCTCTCTGTCTGTGTTGCCCATAATGTATATA
Source organism: Dasypus novemcinctus (assembly GCF_030445035.2). NCBI lineage: Eukaryota > Metazoa > Chordata > Mammalia > Cingulata > Dasypodidae > Dasypus > Dasypus novemcinctus. Next base: position 97,167,433 of record NC_080682.1, on the reverse strand, counting down.
GTTGTACATTTTGTATTGTCATGCTCTTCCCTGAGGCCCTATTGAAATTTTTCTTTTTTTTTTTTTGTCTTTCTGTTCTAGTACCAGTGTGATTTCTGATGTCCTATCCACAACATCATTAATTATTTCCTCTGCCTTTTATAATCTACTGTTATAAGCTTCTAGTATATTTTCAATTTCTTAGATTGTGCCTTTCATCAATGTAATATGTGCTATCTTTATGTATCTTTACAATTCCTTTTGTGTGTTCTTCCAGTGTATTCTTTTGATATCCTTTATCTCTTCTTCAATTAATTGAGTTTTTTTAAGGATATTTGTTTGGACATCCTTGATTAGTTTTTCCACATTATGCATCTCCTCCTGCCTTTTAGTTTGGTTTTTTAGAATGGGCCAAGACTTCCTGTTCTTATGATGGCTTGCAATATTTACTGATGTCTAGGCATCTGCTTATATTGGCGGCCCTATAGAGTTGTTTAGATTCTCTTTCTCAACTATGGTTTTGCTTCATTTTGTTTTGTTTTGTTTTAGGAGCCCTCTTTATCACACAATTCCACTCATTCTATGTCATTGTATTATAAATATGTTCAAGAGAAAAATTATTACATCCACAAAAAAAGGAAAGTTAGAAAAGAATGAAAAGAAAAAAAAAAGAAAAAAGGAAGGAAAGAAAAAGAAAAAAGAAACATCATGAGGGAAAATAGGAAACATTAAAATTACAAGGGTGAAAAGAGAAACAAATAAACAAATTTAAAATAGCAAACACATAAATTAGATAAATGAACCTTTCAAGAAAGCTCCAAGAGATTTTTGAGGAGTAGTAATTTACTTAAAAATCAAAAAAGGTCTGATCACAATTTTCCAGAATTCTCTCAGGACACAAGCTCTGTTTCATTTACTAGTTGTCTCCCAACAGTGCTTAGACTGTGTAACAGCCAGCAGGAAAAATCAACATCTTTAAGTAGAAAACATATGAGCCTGGTTTACAAAGGCAGAAGGGGGTCAAACTTCAAGGAAAATGGTGGAGTAGGGACTCTAGGGTTCTCTCCTCATACCTAAACAAGTATTAAATAGACAGGTACTGCCTGAAGCCATTATTTTGAAACTCCACAGGGCAGAAGTTGTACAGCATTGAGAGAAGAGCAAAAGAATGATGCAGATAAATTTGGTAAAGAACACTAAATTTCTCTCCTTATGCTGGCCAGGGCCCATTCACCCCTTTCATAGCAGAAGGAAGCAGGGTTTAATCTTTGGATAGCTGCAGGGTTTAATCTTTGGATAGCTGCAGGCAGCAGAAAGTGTCTTAAAATTTTTCTTCCGCAAGAACAGTAACTGGAACAACCAATTACAGACTATGGTTTTAGATGAAGAAGCTCAGATCACTGAGTCCCACCTCAGTGTTTTTCAATCCCCTGTGTATATAAATGGTGGCAACTATTCTTTCAGTCCCACCCAAATAAAAGCAACAACAGCATTGTTTCAAACAACTTTGGTCAGGGGCACAGCTCTTGGATATTTAAAGTCACAGCACTTCCTCAGAGCTGCAAGGGACAGTTCACTTTAGGGCTGCATTTATTGGGAATGCCAGGAAAGCTTACCTTTGTAGAGTCATTAGAGAAATATACAAGCTGTTCTCGATCCCCCTCCCAAGGAAAATTCAAGCTGGTCTGCATCACCTTCATTATTGTGTGGCCCTGTGTACCTGGGAAATTGACATGGGAAAGCTCTTCTACCAGTATTTGCTCTCCCGATGAAAGCAACATAAGACAAGAAATGGGGTGTAATAAACTATAGAGATCTACAGTTTTGGATAAGACTTGCTTACATCAAATAACCAGAAAAAACAAAGTCTGTCTTCTAGGAAAGAGAGGAGACAACCAAACTTCTGTAAACAGAGGAAATAAAAAACAACAAACTAGCAGAAGATCAGTAAAAGACAAAAGCCCAGAAAGACAGGGAACTTCCTATAAACTGCATCACTAGGGCTGACTTTCTTGCTAGGAGGGCTGAAGCTTAAGAAATTATCTTTCTCTGTCTTTCACCAGCTTGTTAAAAAACCAAGAACAGATTTACCAGGGAGTAATCCCAGAGTTAACATTTTAAAATACTAAAATATACGCTGTGCAATGAATGAATACAAGACAAACAAAGAAAGAGGAAATGATAGCCCATCTAAAGGAAAAAGATACAAACACAGAAAACATCAATGAAGATGAGTGTGTGGACATACCAAACAAAATATTTTAAAAATTATCTTAAAAAATGCTTAAGGAGATAAAGCAAATTACAGAGAAAGAACTCCAAGATCTCAGGAAAACAATGAGTGAAAAATATGAGAATGTATGTAAGAAATTTTAAAAATCCTGTCAAGGAAAACTACTAGAATGGATGGGAGAATGCCCTGTGATTCCCAAGGGAAAGACTCAAACCCCAAATTGCCAGCAAGCCACCAGAAACTAGGAAGAGTCAAGGAAGGATTTTTCCCTGCAAATTTGGGAATTCGTGACTCCAGAACTCCATGATTCTCATCAGCAGTGAACTGCCCACCTGCCAGGGATGTGAATTGGTCATGCAGGAAAATGTCCAAGGAGATGGAATTAAAAACTCGTGTGTGAAAGTGGAGGCCACAGGTCTACTCCAAGAACATTTTCATTATTGAAATGAGGGGTTTTGCTGTTCTGTTGACCATCAGAAAGAAGTACCTCTCCTCCTTCCTTGAATTTCACTGAGACTTCACAAGAAAGATTTGGAGCAGAGCAGAAGAAATGAGAGAGGCCTCTCTCTATGGCACAGGTACCCATGGCTGACCTAAGCTGAAATAGGCAGGAGAATCAAGAAAATCTTTCTGCATCCCAGGCAGTGAGTATTGGAAGATTGTGTATGACCACTGGAGGAAAGGCAGGAGTTCTACAATAGATCCCATCAGCTAAGACAAAGAATCATAGCACTTCCCTAAGTCTTCAGATGTGCAAGCAACCCTCCATCACTCAGGGCCTCACACTAATTATAGAAGAGCAAAAGTCTAATACTGTGGGCGTTTGAAGACTACACGGTATAGCATGTAGCCAAACCTAAGGTCAACATCTAGCTCAGCTACAAACTACATTGACCCAACATCTCACTCCAACAGGCTACAAGGAAAAATTGTATATGCTTTTATTGGAAGAAATAATATTTACATCTGCCTTTACTGTTCTATTAAAACAATGCCTGGTATCCAACTAAAGTTATGATTAAAAATAAACAAACAAACAAAAATAAACTACTCAGTGAAGACCACAATAATTAAAATGAAAAAATGCCCAGGAAGGTTTTAAGAGCAGATTGGAGCTGATGGAAGAAAGAATTAGTGAACTTGAAGACAAGACACTTGAAATGATTCAGGCTAAGGGCACACACACACAAAAATATTTAAAGCAAAAAATAGATGAAGATAGCTATGAGATACATTAAGTGCACCAATATAGGCATTATGGGTGTCCCAGTAGGAGAAAAGAGAAAGGGCAGAAGGGATAGTCAAAAGAATAAAGTTAAAGAACTTCACAAACTTACTAAAGATGTGAATATATACATTGCAGAAAAAAGAGAACACTAAACAGGATAAATATGAAGAGAAATACAACTCATCATATATTGATAACTCTATTAAAGGCAAAGGTCAAAGAGACATTCTGACAGCTACAAGAGAAAACAATGTGTTATATACAAGGGTCTCCAAATTAGTTTGAATGCTGATTTCCCACCAGAAACCATGGAGGCAAGAAGATAGTGCAGTGAAATAATTTAAGTGCTGAAGTAAAACAACTGTCAGTCAAAATTTTTATCTGGTGAGACTCTTTTTCAAAAATGAAGTGGAGATTAAGATATTCTCAGATAAATGAAAGCTGAGGGAGTTCACCTCCACTAAACCAGCCCTACAGACAATGTTAAAGGGAGTTGTTCATACCAAAAGGAAAGGGCACTAGGCAGTGGTTCAAAACAGCATAAAGAAATAAAAACTATTTGTGTATTTAAAAATTCCAATATTTTTGTCTAGTATTTTATATATGTATCTCCACTTCTTCTTTCACATGCTAAAATGCAAATATAAAAGTTAATGATGAATCTAGATTTTTGGACATGCAATGTACCAAGGTATATGTTGTAACAAGTGAAAAAAATATTGTGACATGACAGAGTGATAAAGGAAATGTATATGTAATTCTGTAAAGTTAAATTGTTCTCAAACATTTGACCTGGATTATTTACTGTTTTTTTTTGTTTATTTTTGGTTTGTTTTACAGTTTTTAATTTCTGTATTTTTAAGCTAATAGTTTGGTTTCGGTTGTCAATTTGGTTGTCTGTATATTTTATATATATATATATATACACACACAGACATTTTCCAAAACAATTGCACCAACTTATTTCTTTTTTTTTTAAAGATTTATTATTTATTTATTTAATTCCCCTCCCCTCCCCCGGTTGTCTGTTTTCTGTGTCTTTTTGCTGCGTCTTGTTTCTTTGTCCGCTTCTGTTGTCGTCAGCGGCACGGGAAGTGTGGGCGGCGCCATTCCTGGGCAGGCTGCTCCCTCCTTCGCGCTGGGCGGCTCTCCTTATGGGTGCACTCCTTGCGCGTGGGGCTCCCCTACACGGGGGACACCCCTGTGTGGCACGGCACTCCGGCTCTCCTTATGGGTGCACTCCTTGCGCGTGGGGCTCCCCTACGCGGGGGACACCCCTGTGTGGCACGGCACTCCTTGCGCGCATCAGCACTGTGCATGGGCCAGCTCCACACGGGTCAAGGAGGCCCAGGGCTTGAACCGCGGGCCTCCCATGTGGTAGACGGACGCCCTAACCACTGGGCCAAAGTCCGTTTCCCTAAGGAAGTTCATACTAATCACTATCCTATAAGGTGAATATTAGTGTTCCAATATCACTAATATCCTCACAGGTTGTAAGTATTATTCTTTTAGAAGGTTTTTTTCAATTTTCTCACCAAAGTGTTTAATCTCATTTAAGCTTTAATTGGAATATGGGAAGTGGGATTCTGAATATATTTGTATTATATGAATGATATATATATATATATATATATATATATATATATTCTTGAAATTTTCAGCACTGTGACATTTCTTCATTTATCTTCTTGATTGAAATATTGTTAACAATTAACAATGCATAAGTCTGTCAGTAACGCTTTCAACTATGAGTAGTGAATGCAAACTGAAAAGTGTCCTCAACTATCAAGAAATTACATTATTGACATAAGAGAATTATAGTAGGAGATAAATTCAGAGTTGGTGAATTCATTGTTCTAACACTTTATCAAGCACCTTCTGTTATCTCATTCTCAATTCATTGACTGAATACTATCTGCCATTTAAATTCTATTTATCAAACATCCGCAATGTTATAAGCACTGATTAAAATTCTTTTGATACAGAAGTAAACTAAACATCCACAACCTCTGTCCTATGGAACTTCTAATTTAGGGGTTGCCAAAGTGGATTAATCTCTTGCCATATGTTTCAATGACCCAAATACTAATCATCTTAAAAAGTATATGAAAATATGTTTAATATAAATAACATAAGGAAATGCAGATCAAAACTACAATGAGAGACAATTTCATGCCTTACAGGATGGCCAACATTTAAAAAATATTACAGTAAATTACAAGTGCCGGAGAAGATACAGGGAAATAGTTACACATCTTCACTGTTGATGGGAATGTAGGGAATGTAGGGAATATATGATGGTGCAGCCTCTGTGGAGGACAATTTGACAGTTCCTCAGAAAGCTAAGTACAAGGAGAAGATGTGTCTCAAGCAGTTGAGTGCCTGCTTCCCACATGGGACTCCTGTATTTGGCCCAAATGCCTCCTAAAAGCAAATGAACAAACAACAAGCAAACAAATGATGTGGCTCAGGGATTGAGTGATTGCTTCCCATATATGAGGTCCTGTGCCCTTTCCCTGGCCCCAGTTCCATAAAAAAAGAAAGAGAGCTAAGGACAGAACTGTCCTATAATAAGGCGAATCTGCTGCTAGGAATATATTCTAAAGAATGGAAAGCAAAGACACAAAATAATATTTGAACACTGATGTTCATGGTGGCATTATTCACAATTACTGGAAAACAGAAACAACACAAGTGTCCATCAACTGATGAATGGATAAAAATAAATGTGGTATATACATATGATGGCATACTACTCAGCTGTAAGAAAAAAAATGAATTTGGGATTCATATGATGTCATGGGAGGACACTGAGGTTTTATGTTGAATGAAACAAGCCAGACACAAAAGGATGGCTATTGTATGGTCTCACTGATATGAAATAAATAAAATGAGTAAATTTATGAATTTAAACTATAGAGTAAAATGTTAGAGGAGACAATATAAGCTGAGAAGGGGGAGCTGTTTCTGAATGTAGAAGGTTTAATAAGTTTGAATGTAAATATGTGAAATGGATACAGTTGATCATAACACCTTATACGGAGTCCAACCAACATTGCTGATTTAAAAACATGGTTGTGGCCAAAAGGAGTAGTATAAGGAGGTTAATTTTAATTGAAAGATAGCTAAAGAATAATATAGGGACTGTATAATATAGTGATTTCAGTGGTAGATGAGGATTCTGTTTAATAAAACAAATAATGTTCCTCTCTTACAAAGTGTTAAGAATATGGTGATGTATAGGAAAAACACAACTAATGTAACTTACAGACTATAGGTAATAATATTTTTGTAGTAAAGGCAAAGAAGGTACTACATAGGTTTTGGAAGACAACAGAAGGGTCACAGCTGTGACAGGGGAGGATCACTGGTACAGGGTGTGGGTGATGGGGGGATGCATGGGGAGGGGTTCACCTGGGGCATGCCTCTAGGGCATATGAATGTGTTCAAATGTTCATGGGGCATTGTTTTGGGGGATAGAGATCCACACAATGACCAAAGGAATATTGACTTTCCATCCTGGGGTGTTCTGCTACATTCTCTAATGAGACAGCAAGAATCCCCTGAGTGCAAGGGCATTGCCTGATGAAGGAAGAGAGACCATTACACCAGACCCTTGATATCGATGACTGTACTTATGAACCTTTTCTTGTGAAATCAATACTTAACCTAGTATTACATATTGCCTGAGAGTTACCTCTCTGGAAAGCTTCCTTGTTACTCAAATGTGGACTCTCTCTAAGCCAAACACAGCATATAAACACACTACCTCCCTGCTCCCCAGCATAGGACATGACTCCCAGGGGTGAGCCTCTCTGACAGTGAGGGATTATTACCAAGCAGCAACTAGCAATGCATCTGGATTCAGACCTTGACCAAAAGGGGGAATTGGTAAATACAAATGCATTTTTATGGGTAAGAAATTTCAAAGTGAGTTGGATGTGCTTATTTATGTCTTAACAGGATCTCAATGACTGCCACAGTAAATAATGCCTCAAATAGTGGGACTCCTGAGGGCTCTAGAGATATCCAGACCCTATAAACAAGGCAGATAGCTCAAGAATTTGGCACCCTGTCAGTGGGGCTTACATTCGAATTTATGCTTCCCAGTGTAACAGAGCTACACATGGCTCTTCTGCCCCTACTATTTGAGCCTAAAATTAGCACTATACTTGATAAATACATGTCCCAGAGATTTAAATCTTTGGTTTGTCCATATGCCAGTAAAGCCCTGAATTTCAGCAGAGTTGCAACACCTATTCTCCACTTCATTGGACTCACCCAGGAAAATTAACAAGATGATGATAGACAACACCCATCCCAAGGAACACAGTGTCTACAACTGCAAGCAAGGTAGCTCCATCCATCTGCCCAATGTGATCTAAGGCCCCTCTCAATTAGAAGCTCATGTGTGCATGACTATCCCCAAATCCTCAAGATTAGGGAATGAACAATGGACTAAAATAGACTTTTTATTATTATACAGTAATTATTATTATTCTAGCAATGGAATAACTTTTATCATTGGTGTAGGGGTAGTGGCCACCTGAGGTTCTTGGGGGAAGGAGAGGGAAGAATAAGGTGTAATATGGGGGCATTTTCAGGGCACTGGAATTATCCTGCTTGACATTGTAATGACAAATACAGGCTATTAAATATTTTGCCATAATCAACAAAATTATGTGGGGCAGAGTGTAAAATATAATGTAAGTTGTGGTCCATGGTTAGTAGCAATGCTTCACTATGTTTTCAATATGTGTTCATCAGAAGGTGGAGGGAGTGGGGCATGTGGGAATCTTGTTTTGTTTTTTGGTTTTTTAATTAAAGTGTTTATTGTTGCTTTTTGCCATTTGGTAACACTTTACACACAGGCTTTGATTTTCAGAATACCCTGGATTCTGTAGAAAAACCTTTGAAATGAAGTTTGTACAATAGAAATTTCTCAGTAGTCAAAATTTAGACTGTAAAAAAAAACCAAAACATCCAAACACACTTTTCTAAGAACACTTAACTTTGAACAAATCACCAAACTACACAATGCAGAATGAAAACAGCATTTCAACTCCACCAAAAGTAGTCATCTCATAAAAGTTAGGTAAAGTCACCTAACTTCACTAGGCACTGTTCACTTTTTATACAGGAGACAATAAAAAATATTGTCCACAAACACAATATCCCAACCCTAGGGCCGGTTTCAGAAAGTCTTCAATTTCATGCTCTAATAGCAGCGAGGTGAGTAGGATGGAGATCTGGAATGTGATCTGTATCCACCTGACCCTAGTATGGAGAAAGTGACCACCTCCTGTATGTCTGATCCCTGTCTTGAGCAACTCTCTATCCTCCACCTCCTCCATCTCCTGTTCTGTATGATTTGCTAAGGTAGTCCCTATCATCATAGTCTATATCATCTCCTCTGTCACAGTAATCCCCACAGCGTGAGCTGCCCTCGGTAGGTCTCCCCATGTAAATTTCTGGTGTTGGAGTATGCTGTCTTTTACTTATAGAGAAGTCAACTCTGATATCAAGCTCCATTCCATTGGCACACTCTTTAGCTTTCGTGGCATCATCTACATTTTCAAAATATACGAAGGCAAATCCTCTTGAATGTCTAGACTGCAAGTCATATACAATAGACAAATCAGCAATGGGGCCATATTTAGAGAACACCTCTTTTAAATCTCTTTCAGTGGTGTACAAGCTCAACCCCAAAACTCCAAGACAACAGTTGGGATCAAGATTTGCCCTATTTCCAACATGACGCCTGCGAGTAGACATGGGAGAATGACTGTGGCTATGCTGGCTGCGATAATCTTCACTGTAAAACCTGCTACAGTCTGTCTATGAGAGCAGGACCTAGACAATGACCTTATGTAATGCCTTCGAGATCAAATTCTGCATCTAGACCTAGATTCAGATCTGGACCTGGACTTTGATCTGGAATGCGTGGAATCTTCCTTGGAGAGAGACCTTGCAGGGGTATCCCTTGCAAATTTGCCAGAGCCATGAGCACTTCCACTTCTGGAAGCAGAAGGGGAATTCCCGTTCGCCACACTTCTGCTCGCTGCTGTCTCTCATGACTTCCAGCTGCTGTCGTCATTCCTTGTGCTTTGTGGAAGTTGCCAATCATGGGTGCCTTCTTTATGGAGGCTCCACCGCAGCCTCTCAGAACACTCTGGTTTCTGAGCCACTCAAAGGCAAAGCGCTCTGCACCGCATTTGCCTGGGCTTTCACAATACCTGACGTGATGCAGTGCCCCTTAAGCCCTTTCCACCCCCGTCCAGAACGCGCGTTTTCTTGGTGCTGCCCTTGCCTTGCTGTCCCGTGTATTTTTTATGTAACATGCAGGTAATCTAAAACTTCTTTAAAAATAAAAAAATAATTTAAAAAAAGAATATGCCATTTAATTTTCTGAGGTTATGATTAAGCTTTTTTTTTTTTTTTTCATTTTCTTCTTTTTTCAAGGAGACTTTGGTCATGTTATTTAACTAACTTTTTCTCATTTATTCAGAACATTGAACTCTGGAGAAATAATTGAGTTTGTTTTTAGGATTAAATAAGATAAATATGCCTGCACACGATTTTCATAATAAAGCTTCTATAATTTTTAGCTGCCTTGTCTATTAGGAAGTTGAAATAAGGTTATAAAAAAGAACATAATTTGGAATGGTAGAGGCAAACAATGTAATCCTAGTCCTATGCTTAGTAACTGATATTCCTCTGAGATTTAATTTCCTCCGCTCTAAATGGGGTATAACAAATTATCACTATTTTGGGGCCACATTTGCAAAACATGACAAATTTAATATATTTAGCAAAGTGTGCTGCTGCATAGTAAGCAGTTAGCAAAATAAAACTTTGTTTATTCTTACTCTCTATCATATTCAGGAAAGCCCATTTTTTAGCCATGAGTTTATTAATTCTTGCAACCAGGGAGCATAATGTAGATTAGGTCTTTAATCAATAAGGATGGTAATATTCCCATTATAGGAAGAGTAATAACTTGTTGGTTGGTTGACCTGATCCTCTTCAAGATGCCTGGAAGAACTCCACATATATGAGACTTGACAATAAGAACTATGTGCAATTTAGTCTCTCCCACAAAGTAACTCAGAGGTACTTATTAGTCCTGAACCAATCCAGAGCTGTGTTTCTCTGCAAGTGACTGGAACTTTTAAATGTGTGTGTTAATGGCAATGTAAAATGATAACTCTCCTTTCTAAGATATTTTCCTAATTCAGTTTAATATAGCATCAATCAAGTCAGAGATTTTGCCCATTTTATGCATGTGATTTTTTGTCAGTGTTTTTATTGTGCCTGGTGGACAGCAGGAGCTGAAAAATATTTGGTGAATAATTGTTCTTCTATCTAACATTCAGTTTATAGGATGATTAAGTTTCTCCTGCATTTGAAGATCTTGCGGATTCCTGGAAATTTTTTTAAATCTGAAAAGGGGCATACGACAAGCAAGTTTCAACATAATAAAATTTCAAAAACAGTTTTAAACATAGTTGACGCAGAATCAGAATAGAATTAGGTAAATTGTGCCTGTCTTAGTTTAGAAATTGAACTGTTTCACAGAAGAAGAGTTAGACTATTGAATTTGAATTATTAACTGTATGGCACAAAATACACAGGATTAGATGTTATCCTGTTTTGGTCACATTTTCTTTTATCCTTCTGTTGGTGTGTTTTTTTTTTAATGACTCATCCGCAGAATTAACAGATACATATCCATTCTCTTGCCCTCAATATCTCTTGTTTTGTTGCATAGTAGATGTATTTTGCAATGGAGGCAGGTGCAGGAAAAATAAAACCCTAATTAATATCTATTGTTTGAGATGTTCTTGAAAATCCCTAGACCTTGGGTGCATATCTCACAGGTTTTGATGCAGAAGACAACTGGGTTGAGCACAGGAGGCACCAATAAGCAGATGGAGCCCATGCTGACCTGAACCACAGGTGGGGCAGGCTTCCCAAAGCGGTGAATGTTGGCCCAACAGGGGGATATAGACCAGCAACACAGCACAGATGTGGGAAACACATGTGTTGAGGGCCTTGACTCATTTCTCCTAGGAGGCAAGGCCCAGCACTGTGGCTAGGATCTTTACATAGGAGAGCAGGATGAGCACGGCATCAACCCCAAATTTGATGACAATGACAGCAAGTCCTAATAAGCTATTAATACGGTGGTCAGAGCAGGAGAGCTTATTAACATCTAGGTGTAGACAGTAGGAATGGGAAAGCACATTGGCCTCACAAAATTTTAGTCGCTTAATGAGAACAGGAGTTGGGATGAGAACAATGATTATATGTAACAAAAACACAGCAAAAATTTTCACAATGGAGGCATTGTTGAGGATGGCATTGCATCTGAGAGGTTTAGAGATGGCTACATAGTGGTCAAAAGCCATAGACAGTAGGATACCTGACTCCATCAAGGAGAAGATGTAAATTAAGTACATCTGGGTAAGGTATGCATCAAAGTCTATATCACGAACATTGAACCAGAAAAGCTTAAGAATGGTAGGTAAAGTGGTAACACACAGGCCCAGATCACTGGCAGCCAACATGGAAAGGAAGAAATACATGGGTTCATGAAACGATTTTTCCATCCTGATCACTGTCATTATAGTGCTGCTTCCCATTATGGCAGTCAGGTATAAGGCACAAAAGAGGATGGAGATCTGTGGATGATAAACCTCCAAGCCAGAGAAACCAGGAAGCAGAAAAGTTTGGAAATTATTGCTGTTGAAGTCTCATAATAGATGTGTTCAATTATTAAATAGTTAACTTTAAAATTACAAAGAATCCATTGTTATATTATCATTGCCATCATTATCTTCCATTTTTCTAATTCTTCTCTCTACCTTAATCTGATAACTTGATAAATTTATAAGCATGTTCTATGGATCTATACTAAATGAGTCTTATCTGAACTTGACATTATTTTTAGAAATTGAAATCACATCAAATCTATTACTCATTTTCTTGATTCTTTTTCTTTCATTAAGGTGAATAAATGGTTAAATGTAAAACTCCTAATCATAATTAAATATTTAAATCTTTACAGGGTAAAAAAAAACAAAAAATGGAAAAATAGCTACAAAGAAAAACTAAGAGAAGTTTTGAAAAACAAAGAAAAGTTTTATGTGACTGAACCTCCTTTTCAATTGTAAAGCATATTATGCTTCCATGATAAAACAATAGAATACTTGATCAAAACTTAGCAGAGTTACCAATGGAACAAAATTGCTATTCCTGCCAAAAACTATAATATATAAGATAATTTCATGCAAAATAAAGAAAATACCACAACCAAATGATCAAGGGACTAACTGATAGTAGAAAATATCAAGTATTTTTTAAAAACTTTCTGATTATCAGGTTATAGAACATATCTAATAAATTTCAGGTAAACATTAACAAATATTAAGTGGAAACATTCATCGATATTTTAATATAATATAAACGAGCAACCATTTCATAAGATACGATACAAATACGGCTGACATAATTGAAAAAAAGAGAATATATAGGTAGAAATTTTATATATATTGGTTCCAAGTTAAGGTGGTATCAAATGATCAAATATCTTAATCATCCTTACATCCTTAGATGTTTAGTATATAAAAATAAAGGAGGAACATCATGTTCTTATTACAGAAGAAATGAAATGAACCACCTATCAGGCTATAGAAACTACTTCCTTTATCAAGTTAAAAATATAAGAAATCCTTCCTTGTTGTTACTGATAATTATAAATGCAAGCGTAAATATAATTCATTAATTCATTTATTAGTATCTAACTTAACACCTCATATTATATTATTTTCATCTTTTGATTCCAGACACTTTAAGGTGATTCATTTGAGAAGATTCAAAGTACCCTAAGTAATATAATTTTCCTTGCCTCTCAAGGGTGACAGAAAAGACAGATTTCCTTTCAGCAGTGATGGCAAAATGAGATAAATTCTAAACCATCTCTTTTAAGTAGTACTCTAGTGACAAGGGCTGTATGTCATAGTGAATATATATACATACCTATGAATGTTGCGTGCACTCATATGTATGTTTGTGAGTTTTATGTATTATGTAGTCAAGCAGAGCCTCTAAGCACATGAAGGAGAATCTCTAAGGGCCTGGGAGTAACAAAGCAATTGTGCAATGTAAACCGCAGTTAAAATAATTGCAATCCCAACCCTATGTGTTGTTGTTTTTTTTGTTTTTGTTTTTGACTTTTCTTTCTTTTTTTTTTTTTTTTTTTAATAACTAACTCTGCAGTAAATTCCCCAAGTTTCAAAGTGTGAAATTGTTAGTCAGGAATAAGGGCTGCTCCTTTTCTAATTGGCAAGAATATAAGCAATGAAACACATATATACATAGCATCAGAGTGCTGATATAAAATATACAACACAATGTCATTTTTCTGTTGAAATAAAGCCACAAAAAGCAGCAATACTCATTTGGCAAAAATAGATAAAAGTGACCATTAAAATATTAAACACATTGCAATTGTTGCCTTAGCTGCAGTGTTCTACATCATTTCTTTTCAAAACCAGTACATTCTTTTTAAAGTGAAAAGGGACAAAATGCATAAACCCGTAATGACTCAGACAACCTAACATTGCTTCTCTACCTACAGAGAAAGAGAAGGGATTGGGGCAATATAAATAAATAAATAAACAAACATATAAATAAATAAAGATGCTTTGCACAGATCAATGCTAATATGTCAGGAAATGAGATTTATGTATATATCAACCCTCTGATCAGACACTTATAAAACATTATTCAATGCTGAATCTGTACTTGCAATAAGAACATTTTGTTTATTCTTACTCTATTTCTGTTGTCTCTTCCTCCTTTAGTCTATTATTTGATCTTTCATTTTTTTATCTCTCTGCATAATATTAATAATCAGATGAGCAAAGTTTTCATAAGACAATGTACTTGAAGGCATATTTCATAGTATATGGAAATTAATTGATATTTAAAACATGCATTTGAGTAAATTAACAAATAAACTTCACAAGAGATAATTCTTAGTAGATAAAAGTGTCTTATTATAAATTTGTGTTTGAGGAATAAACAGAAGAATCAGGAGCCAGGGGAATATTGAGTTAAGATATACTTATATTCTAGTACCATCAAGCCATAGTACTACACACCTGCATAATATCAAAAAATAATTCAAGCCAAAGTCCACAAATCTCTGAAAAGCTTCAGGGCCCTTCCAAGATTTCTGAAGATTATGGCAACTACTGTTCACATTATCCTAGCAGTCATTGTGTATCTGTCTTCAAACACTTGCTTTTGGCTTTTCTTATATTTCTACAGGCTGCAGGTCCATCAGTGCAGCAATTAGTATCCACATATAATATATTTTTATTATACACTTACAGATATGAAAGGTAGTTTGGGCTTTGAATAAGAAAGCTAACTGTCAAAAATAATTGTTTAAAATAAACATTAACCATCTTTCTGTAACATATAATCTCTACCCTAACTTTGCTCACATGGTAGGGGATCTACTTTAACATAATTCTCATCTCAATTTCTTTTCACTAAATTCCAATGCCATATTCAACTTTTGAGGAAACATATGAAACTTGTCTTTTTCATGAAGATATTTTGCCTCAACTCTGGAACTCATGCTAGTTTAAAACCCTTCTTTGTAAAACCATTTAAAGAGTTGTCCTAAACAAAAGCCAGGAAGGTTCAGCTTTACTAACTTATACAAATGAATTCTAATTTTTCATGAATGACTTCTGAAGTATTAATTCAAGTTCTGTGACTGGATTTTAGCATGTTTAACTTTTAGAGAACCCACTAATAAATATCAGACAATAGAATTAATCAATAGAAGAAAACTTGAACTGATAAAAATACTCATCTAGAAAAATGCACAGAGAAAGAGGAACATAGTCATAGAACTCAAAACACAAAATAAAATAAAATCCAAAGTAATGAATCATTGCTTTGAATACAGACATCTCTGTGAAAAAATCTAGTTGAAATAGTAACCATATACCATTCTGAGTAGTCATAAAATGCATATAGAGACATTGAAAGCAAAAGAATAAGAAAAGCTGGCAATATACAAGCTTCATCAAAAGAAAAACGTGTTCACGAAGAAGATAGACAAATGACCAATGAGCACGTGAAAAATGCTCGTCATCATTAGGCATTGGGGAAATGCAATTCAAAACCATAATGAGCTACCAACTTATAAATCAACAACAAGGTTACAAAGACTAAAAAACAAAAATTAGAAGTGTTAGCAAAGATTTGTAGTGATTGGATCCATTATATATTGTTGGTGGGGATATAATATGGCACTGCAACTGTAGAAAATAGTACAGCAGTTCCTGAAAAGATTAATAAAATTGTCATATGACCCAGCACTTCTACTCCTAGACCTGAAGCCAAGAGAACAAATATTGGTACACACAAATCATAGTAGCACTAGTCACAATAGGCAAAAGGTAGAAATAACCTAAACATCCATTAATGGTCAAAGAGAAAAACAAAATGTGATATAAGCATAAAATGGATGTTTATTCACCCATCAGAAGGGATGAAATAATGAAATAGGCTACAATGTGGTTTGCTGTTGAATAGGTTATGCTTATTGACAGCAGTCAGACAGAAATTTAACTTTTATTAGGAAACAGGGAAGCAGCAGGGATAAATAAGTCCAGAGTCAATAGATGGGTTGATGTTATAAAGGAATATTCTGTCTTTATTTCCTTTCAGTGAAATATGGAGCAAAGATATTGTCTAAGTGTGGGGGAAGAGTTGATAAAGGTTTGGGTTGAGAGAACATATAAAATAATTTTTGAGGTAACTGCAAGAAAAAAAATGTATTGCAGGATTATGGGCAGATTGAAAGACTCACTTCATGTATTTGATATAATGATTGTGTATTAAAGTGAGATGAGTTATTCTGATTGCAGTTGTTTAATCTCCAGGAATGTTCTCTAGTGCAAGTATTGTCATGCAATGGTCAGAAGATCAGTGAGTAAAATTCAATGAAATTTTGTTTGTTTGTTTAGTTTTTTGGGTTTTTTTTTTCATTCTTTGTTTTTTGTTTTTTTGTTTTTTAAGTGGGTACTTGGGGAAAATAAAATTGCCCTGGATTTCTCCAGTGTTTGAGCAAAAAGTCATAGCCTCAAATTTCCTCTGGCATATCTTGAGAAATATATATGTTGCAACTTACCTAATTAAGCATTCTGATCTGCTTGGATAATGACACTTCTCTATTATCTCCCCAAATGACAAACGTTATAGCCAGAAGTAGGCTCCAGATTAAGTCTCCAAAATGCCAAAAGAACTGAAGCAGCTATTGTCCTGTTTGTTTACATTTTAAGGAGGAAGGAGGTCCAAAAACTTGGACATAAAACCTTAGAGAAAAGAATAAAAGGGGTTATACAGATCCTAGAAAGATTATACATATACACCTAAGGGTTGAAATAAGGAGGAGACTCAGTGCTGGCAATGGTGGTGGAGAGGAGAATGCTCACCTCTTTTTATTGTAAGCAGAGAAAAAAATACCTATGGGTTATCCAGCTGATTGCATAGGACAATTGTCTTGGCTCTCATCACATCTCCCTAGGTTAGGGACTAGCAAAATTGTGGCTAATGCATTAATTATTTACTGTGAGGAAGTTTAGGAACAATAAGAAATCTGTCTTTAAACTTCCTTTGATAAAGAACACCTCATGTGTTTTATTAAGGATAAAGTTAATAGACATGACCATACCTATAATTGTAACATCACTTGTGAGGGGAAAGAAAGTTAGGAACGCGGCCACATGTGGGTGTCTGACCTTGGATATTATGTTGGGCATATCAGGGAGAAATGACTTGAAGGAGATGAGGGATCACAATGTATTGTTAAAGATGCAGTACTGGAGGGAAAAGAGCTACAAAATCACGAGATTGTAGTTGGAAATGGGTGACTTGAACTTGAAAGTATGGAGGTATTGAAGATAACGTTAATGATAAAACATATATTCTCCTTGGGAGATACTACCTGCATCAGGAAAGAGGACAAGATCTTTGGGAGAGAAGGGTTTAAAGAAAAGAAAGCCAGGTTATTGACATCCTGATGAACTGAGATAAGAACAAGGCAAGAGAGGATAAAACGAGTCAGGTACTAAAATCCTTAAGGAAGATGCAATATGTAGTAATTCATATCTAGGAGATAGATTACGAGATATAAAAGGGTGATAAAAATGGGACCTTCTTCCTAAGATTTTTAGTATGTGTATTCATGTACAAATGAATATAAAGAAAGGGAATATTCATAAAGCTTTTGGCAAAACTCTTGGTATATAATAGAGACTTCAAAAATTTATATCATAACAATGATGATTCCAAATACACTGATGATGTTGCAACCACTTTCCTGAAGGAGCGTTGACTTGGAATTCTTACAACAAATTTTAATTAATTCCTCCATTCCTTTCAGTCAATTTTTCATGAAATGTTTAATTAGTAGCTATTTAGTACAATGCTTGCTCTTATATATTGATGGCTCATGTCAGATTTAGTTTCCATTCTTTAAATGCAGGGGATAACATTCATATCATAGTTTATACGATTAATGTCTCCAGGGTTTACAGATTAATACTTGTATGAGTGAATCCTGAAAACCTGGCCTGGTGTTACAATCATTTAATATTTATTAACATAATAAATCTTACAATGGAAGAATACAAAGGGCAATAGACATGTAAAACGCAAGTATAAAATAAGAAAAGACAGAGGACTTCCTCGAGACAGTGACGTTCTACCTCTAATGTTAAAATGAGTGAAATAACATTCTACCTGTAATGTTGAAATGGGCTAAGGAAATGGGAAAAGTATTAGAGGCAGAAACAAAAGCATGAGACAGAACCTCAAGTAAGGAGACAGTGAAAACATCCAGACAGTCTCAAATTCAGGGGGACTCAGGGAGGAGCTATGGACCAACAAGAGACACCAGAGACATACCAGGACAGAATTATCAAGACACGTGCTAATAATTTGGATATTGACAGTTATAATCCTTGAAATTCACCATTTGTATATGAAAGAATGTGAACTTTATTCAGGCATAGTCCATTTTGAATCTTGGTCATGTATAGTGATGAAGAAAATGAAATTTGGATCCAGAAATACCTAGAATCACATCCTGACTTCATTAGCTCTGAAATTGTGTATCACTTATTTAATCTATCAATCTATCTGTTTCCTCACGTGTGTAGTGGTAATTTTCTGTTTCCAAATTTTGTTGTGAAAATAAAAGGAAATGAGGGATATAAAGAACTAAACCCAGGACCTACAAAATGATAGCTTCTCAGTTAAAAAATGCTAGTCCTTTTCCATGGTTTCTAATATTTCCCCAGATATATTTAGGAAATATATTCCATGTCAAAGCATGAAACATATGAAAAAAGCATGGAAAATAAAAATGGATTATAATCCAAGGATAGTTGAGAATTATACTATATGAAATTAATTTAGGTCTTGTAGTTTGGGGGAAAAAGCCATCAGTCATTAGAGGGCCATCAGTTCCCGAGCCACCTGGAACCTTTAATCCATTGGGACCTGGAGGTCATACTTCTTTGTAGCTGCTCCTTATAGAAGCTGGCTCTCTGGATGACTGAGCTTTTACTTTCTGAGAATTATTTCAGAGATGTAACATAGAAGAGAGAAGAGGGCAACAGTGAAACATCCATGTTTATAGTTATGATTTCCCCAAAAGGATAAGTCCTACTTTTTAAATACCTTTAACAAAGTTATAAATAAAGATCATAGATACATACTAAGAAGGCTGAATGTACCCTTTTTTGCAACTAATGCAAATATAGGTAAATCTTGATTAACTGAGGTATAGGGAGTATAGGATCATAAACACTATGACGTATATTCACCATTTCTATTAATTTCCAAAGACTTACAAAGAACCTTTCAACCAATTCTGCACAGATTAACTATCAGCTTTCCTTTCTATACCCTGATTCAATTTTCTGGTGGCCTGTATTCTAATTAATAATTATATGAGTTTACATAATATGTTTAGTTAGTAGTACTGCAGTCATACAGTATTTTTCCTCTTGTGTCTGGCATGCTTCATTCAACATAATGTCCTCCTGGTTCATCCATGTTGTAATATGCTTCATGACTTCATTCAGTCTTACAGCTTCATAATGTTCCATCGTGTGTAAATACCACAATTTGTGTATGCATTCATCAGCTGATGGACACCTGAGTTGTTTTCAACTTTTGGCAATGCTGAATAGCACTGCTATGAACATCAGTGTGCAGATGTCTTTTCTTGTCACTGCTCTCAATCT
Source organism: Dasypus novemcinctus (assembly GCF_030445035.2). Classification (NCBI taxonomy): domain Eukaryota; kingdom Metazoa; phylum Chordata; class Mammalia; order Cingulata; family Dasypodidae; genus Dasypus; species Dasypus novemcinctus. The sequence goes on along the minus strand of NC_080682.1, from coordinate 97,147,650 downwards.
TCTGGGTATATAACCAGTAGTGGTATTGCTGGGTCTCATGGCAAGTCTATATTCATCTTAATTAGGAACTGCCAAACAGTCCTTCACAATGGCTTACATTTTGCATTCCCACCAACAGTGAATAAGTGTTCCTCTCACCATATCCTCTCCAATATTTACAGTTTTCTGACTTTTTAATAGTGGCCAGTCTAATAGGTGCGAAATGATTATCTCCTTATTATTTTGATTTGCGTTTCCCTAATTGTCTTCACCATTTGTACTTCTTCTTCGGCCAGATGTCTTTTCAAGTCTTTTGCCAATTTTTTAATAAGGTATATTGTGTTTTTATTGCTGAGTTGTATGATCTTCTTACATATCATGCATATTAAATCCTATTGGATACATGATTGTCAATTATTTTCACCCATTGATTTGGCAGCCTTTTCATCCACTTGACAAAGTCCATTGAGGTGTAAAAGTGTCTAATTTTAAAGAAATCCTATTTATCTATTTTTGTTGCTGCTTGTGCTTTGGGTGTAAGGTTTAAGAAACTACCACCTACAAGGTCTTGAAGATGTTTTCCTACATTTTCTTAAAGGAGTTTTTTGTCACTATTATATTTAGGTCCTTGATATATTCTGAGTTAATCTTTTGTACAAGGTATTAACTAGGGTACCTCTTTCATTCTTTTGAATATGGCTGTCAGGTTCTCCCAACACCATTTGTTAATAGACTGTTCTGGCCCAGCTGGGGGCTCTTAAGAGTCTTGTCAAACATCATTGTGAAGGTCTTTTTCTGAGTTCTCAATTCAGTTCCATTTTTAATATGTCTGTCCTAATTCCAGAACAATGCTGTTTTTACCAATGTAGCTAAGTAATATGCTTTGAAGTCAGGAAGTGGGAGTCTTCCAAATTCATTCTTCTTTTTAAAGATATTTTTAGCTATTCAAAGTCCCTTACCCTTCCAAATAAATTTGATAATTGACTTTTCCATTACTGAAAAAAACCTTGTTAGGATTTTTATTGGGATTGCATTGAATCTATAAATCAGTTGGGATGAAGTGACATCTTAAAAATACTTAGTCTTCCTAAATATTATTATTTGCATATTTTATTATATTTTGCAAAAATTATGAATTTACGAAACAATCATGTACATGTGTAGAATTCTGATACAACAGCACTTCACCAACATACCATGTCCTTGTGGAACAGTTGTTACAAATTATGAAATAAAATCATCAGACCATTACCACTGACTATTGTCCATAGCCTACATTTGGCATATTTTTCCATCCTCCCATTTTTAACACAGTATATTTTTGGCATTGATGCAATTTTTTTCTAGTTTTCTGAATATAGGTCCTTGATAACCTTGGCTAAGTTTATTCTTAAATATTTGATTCTTTTACTCTTTAACATAAATGGAATTTTTTTTCCTAATTTCTTCTTCAATTTCTCATCAGTATTGTATAGAAAGGTTATTGAGTTTTGTATATTAATCACTTTGCCAAACTTGTCTTTTAGTAATAGTAGCTTTGTTATGGATTTTTCAGAATATTCTAGATATAGGATCATATCATCAACATATAGTGAATGTTTTAATTCTTAAATTCCTATTTTGGTGACTTTTATTTCTTTATCTAACCTAAATGCTCTAGCCAGAACTTCTAGCACAATATTGAATAACAGGAGTGACAGTGGGCATTCTTGTCTTGTTCCTGATCTCAGACAGAAAGCTTTCATTCCTTCACTCTTGAATACAATGCTAGCTGCATTTTTCACAAATGCACTTTAACATATTGAAAAAGCGTCCTTCCATTCCTGTTTTTTGGAGTGTTTATATCAAGAAAGGGTGCTGTATTTTGTCAAATGCTTTTTCTTCAATTGAGAGGATCATGTGACTTTTTCATCTTCAGTTTATCAATGTGGTATATTACACTAACTGATTTTCTTGTCTTGAACCACCCTTGCATACCTGGGATAAAACCACTTAACCATGTTGTAAAATTCCTGTAATGTGTTTTTGGATTTGATTTGCAATTATTTTGTTGAGGATTTTTGCATCTATATTAATTAGAGATATTCTTTTATCATAATATCTTTATCTGGTTTCAGTCTTAGGGTTGGCTTCATAGAATGAATTTGTTTTATGTTCAGTTTTTTGGAAGATCTTGTACAAGATAGGTATGAGATTATCTTGAATAATTGGTAGAATTTATCTGTGAAGCAATCTGGTCTTGGTTTGATGACTGCTTAAATTTCTTTACTTGTGATTGCTTTGTTGAGGTTCCCTATTTCTTCTATGGTCAATGTAGGTGGTTCATGTGTTTCTAGGAATTTTCCCTAGAAATAATAAAAATGTCAACAACCTTTTTTTTGCAGAAATGGAACACCAAATTATCAAAATTATTTGGAAGGATAAGTGGCCCCTAATAGCTAGAAACATCTTAAAAAGGAATAGCAAAGTGAGAGAATTCTCACTTCCAGACCGTAAATTATATTGCCTAACTACAGTGGTAAAAAAGCATGATACTGGCACAATGATAGATATATAGACCAGTGGAACTTAACTGATGATTCAGAAACAAACCCTCATATCTATGGATAATTGATTTTTGACAAGGCTGTCTTATCTATCCAGCTGCAGCTGAATAGTTTATTCAACAAATGGTCCTGGGAGAATTGGATATTCATAGGAAAGGGAAAGAAAGAGGATGCTTACCTCACACTTTTAACAAAATTTAACAGAATAGGGGGGTGGAGCCAAGATGGATGGCAGCAAAGTAAGGAGCTCCTGCAGTCAGCTTGTGAAACCGGGCAGTTGGTGGTCACCCAGAGCTACCTAAAGCATCTGTTTGGAGGATCCAGGAGATGAGAGGAGTATCTTGCAACATCCTTGAGTATGTGGAAGGAGACCACCCATCTGCACAGAGGAATCATGAGTAGAGGACTCCAGGCTGCAGAGGTCAGTGCCCTTGGTGTGCAAGCCACCTTGGGAGCTATTCCATGGTTGGAGTTGGAAATTCCATTCCCCTCCCCCCCCCAAAAAAAAACAGGAGGAAAACATGGTTGGCACTGACTACAGTTACTGATTAATGGATTCAGTGGTCTGAAGTAGAATCCTAGGAACAATTAAACGTTGAGTCTGTCCCAGTCAGAGGGAAGTTGGTGGCCACCATTTTGACCCTGCCGCAGGCACAAGGGGCAGCAGTGCTGACTGAAAATCATAGTATTTGTAAGGACTGGCTTCTTTCCTCCAGGTCTAGCCTAAACCCCAGTCTCACCTCCGGCAAGGAGGAAGCTGAGGGGACCTGCACTATCGCTCTGGGAAGCTGCAAGTCATACCACAGAGACTGGTGCCCATCCTACTTTAGGGGCATAAGCTGCCTCAGGAGCTATTCCGTGGCTGGAGTTGGAAGCTCCATTTTCCATAAATGGTGGAGGAAGAGACAGTTGTCCACTGACCTTGGCTATTGATTAGTGGACTTGGCAGGCTAAAGTATAATCTTAGAGACAGCTAGGGTCTGAGTGTGTCCAAACTGGAAAGAGTCCAGTAGCCACCATTTTGACTCTGCCCCCAGCTTGAGTGGAAGCCTGGCTGACTGAAATCCAGTGAAGTTAGGGATGGGCTTCCTTCCAGCAAGACGGGACTGCAGCCCTAGCCTAGGCTCCAGCCCTACCTCAAGCAGAAAGCTAGCTGCACTAGGCTTTCCAGGCAACTGCAAGTGCTCTCCGCTCACATAGGCTGAATAGTTGGACACCTGCGGCTGCACCCCTGCGCCCCAAGAGAACAGGAGAGGAACTGGATATCCTTGGCCTCTCTGGGCAATGGCAGGAGTTTTCAGCCCACACGAACAGGTTTGTTGAGTGCCTTTAAGCCCATCTCCACCTCTGTCCCACCACAAGGTAGGAGGGGGCTGGTGTTGCCTCGATCTCTCAGGGCAACAGTTTTGGGCTGTACAAGCCTGACTGCTGGGCACCTGTGGCTCCACCTCCATCCCCTATAGGACATGAGAGGGACTGTTTGCCCAACCTCCTCGGGTAACTGCAAATGCTTTTGGCCCACACAGCCTGGTCTGATGGGTACTTGTGGAAGTGCCTTCATTCCCCAATAGGAAAGAAGGGGGATGGTCTTTCTACAGCCTTTTGGGGCAACAGGAGACCTTCAGCCTGCATGGACTGGACTATTGGATGCCTATGAATCCACCCCCACCCCCAATAGGATAGGAGGAGTCTGGTGTCTCCACAGTATCTCTGGACAATGATGGGTACTTTTAGTCAACAGGGTCTGAACTGTGGGGTGCCTGTGGCTCCAACTCCATGCCTTAAGAAGATAGAAGGGAGCTGGTGATTCCTCAGTCTGTCTAGGCAACAGTGGGTACTTTCAGCCTACAGGACTGAACTGTTGAACATTTGTGGTTCTGTTCCCACCACTTAAAAGGCAGAAGGGACAGTACTCCCTAAGCCTGTCTGGGCAACTGCAGGCATATTTGACACACAGAGATTAGATTGTTGGGCACTATAAAGGGTCCATTCCCACTGCTGGCAGGGTGAGGGTCCGGTGATACATCAGTTTACCTGAACAACTGTGGTCATTTTGGTCCAGCACAGCATAGATTGCTGACCAAAACTATAGCTCCAACTTTGCCTAAGGAAGGGGAGGAAGGGTGTGAGCTTCATGAGTGTCTCCAGGCAACTACAGAGAGTCATGTGCCCAACTTAAAAAATTATACATGGTTGCAGCTCTGTCCATTCCCCTGACAGAGGAGTAAGGTGGGAGAAGCTTCATCGATTTCTGGGATAATGTGGAGAGCTTCAGCATCCATAGTTTACAACACCAACTACATCTTTGGCTCCTCCTACACAACAAGCAAGGGAGAAAAGAAAAGATATCCCTAAACTAAAGGGAGAAAATGTACCCATAATAAATATATCTAGCAAGCCAGAAGTAGAAATGCCAACAAAAAATTACATTCCATACCAAGAAACAGGAAGAGATGGCCCAATTAAAGGAACAAGATAAGCCTTCAGATAACATAAAGGAGACAACTAATCTTAGATGTTCAAACAAATCTTAATAAATTCAATGAGATGGCTAAAGAGATTAAGGATATTAAGGCATTGGAAGAGCACAAAGAAGAATTTGAAAGCATAAATAGAAAAATAGCAGACCTTATGGGAATGAAAGGTGCAATAAAAGAAATTAAAATACACTGGAGGCATATAATAGCAAAAATGAGGTAGTAGAAGGAAAGATCAGAAAGCTCAAAGACATGGCCTCCAAAAGCAAACAAACTAAAGAACAGATGAAGGAAAGAATGGAAAAAGTTGAACAGGGTGTAAGGGAACTAAATGACAGCAAGAGACAGGCAAACATATGTGTCATGGGTGTCCCATAAGGAGAGGAGAAGGGAAAAGGGGCAGAAGGAATATTTGAATAAATAATGGTGGAAAATTTCCCAACCCTATTGAAGAAAATAGATATCCATGTTCAAGAAAAACAACATACTCCCATCCAAATAATTCCAAATAAACCAACTCTGAGACACATTCTAATCAGAATGTCAAATGCCAAAGACAAAGAGAGAGTTCAGAGAGCAGCAAGAGAATAGCAATGCATAACATATAAGGGATACCCAATAAGATTAAGTGCCAATTTCTCATCAGAAACCATGATATATTTAAGGTACTGCAGGAGAAAAACTAGTAGTCAAGGATTTCATACCCAGCAAGATTATCTTTTAAAAATGAGGGTGAGATTACAATATTCACAAAGAAACAGAAATTGAGAGAGTTTATAACACAAAGACCAGTTTTTCAGGAAATTCTAAAATGAAAGCTACAGGCTGAAAAGAAAAGACAAGAGATAGTGTCCTGGAAGAGATTCTAGAAATGACAACTCTATTGTAACAGTAACTAAAAGTATCAAATATAAAATGACAGATAAAATGCAAAGATCAAAATGGATGAAATAAGAACTGCCTTTAAAGTAATAACATTGAGGCGGCAGACTTGACCCAGTTGTTAGGGTGTCTGTCTACCACATGGGAGGTCCACAGTTCAAACCCCAGGCCTCCGTGACCCGTGTGGAGCTGACCCATGTGCAGTACTGATGCGTGCAAGGAGTGCCATGCCTCACAGGACTGTCCCCCATTTAGGGGAGCCCCACACACAAGGAGTACACCCCGTAAGGAGAGCCGCCCAGCACAAAAGAAAGTGCAGCCTGCCCAGGAATGGTGCTGCACACATGGAGAACTGACACAATAAGATGATGCAACAAAAAGAAACACAGATTCCCATGCCACTGACAACAACAGAAGCAGACAAAGAAAATGCAGCTAACAGACACAGAGAACAGGCAACCGGGGTGGGGGGAAGGGGAGATAAATAAATAAATAAATAAATAGATAGATAGATAGATAGATAGATAGATAGATAGATAGATAAAATAATAAATAAATGAATCTTTAAAAAAATAAAGTAATAACATTGAATGTTAATGGCTTATACTCCCCAATCAAAAGACACAGCCTGGCAGAATGGAAAAGAAAATATAAGCCATCTATATATTGTCTGCTGGAGACTCACCTTAGACCCATGGGTACCAATAAATTGAAAGTGAAAGGTTGGAAAAAGATATTCTATACATGCAGTAACCAAAAATAAATAAATAAATAAATAAATAAATAAATAAATAAAGCTGGGTTAGCTATACTTATATTGGATGACACAGAGTTTAAAAGCTAAATTGTACTAGAGACAAGGAAGGACATTACATATTAAACAACACACTCTTAAATAATGAGTGGGTCAAAGAAGAAATTTCAAGAGAAATCAATAAATATCTTGAGACAAATGACAATGAGAGTACAACATATCAGAACTTATGGGATGCTGCAAAGACAGTGTTGAGAGGAGAGCTTATATACTTCAATGCTTACATTAAAAAAGAAGAGAGAGTTAAAATCAATGGCCTAATTACGCAGCTGGAGGAACTAGGAAAAAAAATAGCAAATTAATCCTAAAGCAAGTAGAAGGAATGAAATAACAAAGGTCAAAGCAGAAATAAATGAAGTTGAGAAAAAACATAGAGAAAATTAGCAAAAACAAAAGTTGGTTCTTCGTGTAGATTGACAAAATCAACAAACCCTTAGGTAGACTGACTAGAAAAAAAGAGAGAAGATGCAAATAAATGAAATGGATATCCAATTGTTTCAGCACCATTTCTTTAAAATTTTTCTTCTCTGAGTTGCTTTTGCACCTTTGTCATAAATTGGTTGGGCGTATTTGTGAGTCTATTTCTGTTATCTCTTCTGTTCCATTGATCTATGTTCTGATAGATGGATATACAGTCTTTATTACTATAGCTATGCAATGTCTTGAACTTGAATAGACTGATTCCTCCCACTTTATTATTCTTGTTCAAAATTGTTCTGTTTTACATCCTTTGCCCTCCCATGTAAGTTTTAGAATAATTTTGTCTGTATCTAAAAAAATCTTGCTGGGATTTGGATAAGAATTGCATTAATACTTTTATTATATAGAGTCTTTCAATGGATGAACATAGCATATCTTTCCATTTATTTTGATCATTAATTTCATCACCTATATTGGTTTTGTTAAATTTAAACCTAAATATTTATTTTTAAGCAAATATAAATTATATATTTTTAATTTCAGTGTTCACATGTTCACTACAAATAAAAATAAGATAAATGCATATTTTAAAAAAATGAAAAGGGAACCTTACTACTGACCCCAAAGAAATAAGAGAGATCATAAGAGGATACTATGAACAACTTTAAGCTAAAAAATTAGACAATGTAGATGAAATGGAATATACAAACAACCTACACTGACACTAGAAGAAATAGAAGACTTCAAGTCAATCACAAGTAAAGAGATTGAAACAGTCATCAAACAGCTACCCAAAATTAAAGGCCAAGGATCAGATGGTTTCACAGGTGAGTTCTACCAAGTATTCAAAGACTTAATAACAAGCTTACTCAAGCTCTTCCAAAATATTGAACAAGAAGGAACACTACCAAACTCACTTTATGAAGCCAATATCACCCTAATACCAAAGCCAGATAAAGATATTATAAAAAAAAAGAAAAAGAAAATTACAGAACCATTTCTCTAATGAATACAGATGCAAAACTCCTCAATAAAATCCTCAACACTTGCTAATCGAATCCAACAACACATTAAAAGAATTATCTATTGTGGGAGGAAGGGCGCCCGGATGTGGGAGGAAGGGCGCCCGGCTTGCCACAATCTATCATGATCAAGTGGATTTTATACCAGGCCTGCAAGACTGGTTTAACACAAGAAAATCAATCACCATAATACATCGCATTAATAAATCAAAGAAGAAAAATTACATGATCTTATCAATTGATGCAGAAAAGACATTTGAAAAAATACAGTATCCTTTCTTGATAAAAATACTAAAAAAAATAGGAATTGAAGGAAACTTTCTCAACATGATAAAGGTCATGTATGACAAACCCACACCTAATAACATTGTACTCAATGGTGAAAAACTAAAGCTTTCCCATTGAGATTAGGGACAAGACAAGGATGCCCACTGTCACCACTGTTCAATATAGTGCTAGAGGTTCTAGCTAGAGCAATCAGGTAGAAGAAGAAATAAAAGACATCCAAATTGGAAAGGAAGAATTAAAACTTTCACTATTCACAAATGATATGATTGTGTGCCTAGAAAGACCAAAAAAATCTACAACAAAGCTGCTAGAGCTAATGAATTATTTCAGTACAGCATCAGGATACAAGATCAATACACAAAAATCAGTGGCGTTCCTATATACTAATAGTGCACAATCTGAGGAGGAATTCAGGAAAAAAAATCCATTTACAACAGCAACTAAAAGAATCTAATATTTAGGAAAAAACTTAACAAAGAATGCAAAGCACTTATATTCAGAAATTTACAATGCATTGCTAAAAGAAATAAAAAAAAGACTTAAATAATTAGAAGAATATTCCATGCACATGGATTGGAAGACTACATATCATTAAGGTGCCAGTTCTACCCAAATTGATATACAGAGTCAATGCAATAACAATAAAAATTTCACCAATATTTTTAAGCAAAGGAAAGACACAACTATCATATTTATCTGGAAGAGGCTCCAAATAGCCAGAAACATCTTAAAAAGGAAAAGTGTAGTTGGAGGACTCTTACTTTCAGACTTTAAATCATATTACCTAACTACAGTGGTAAACAGCATGGTATTGGCATAAAGATAGACACATAGATCAATGGAACTGAATTGATGGTTCAGAAACAGACCCTAATATCTATGGCCAAGTGATTTTTGACAAGCCTGTCAAGCCCTCGCAGTTGGGGTAGAACAGTTTATTCAACAAACGTTGTTGGGAGAACTGGATATCCATAGTCAAAAGAAGGAAAGAAGACCCCTACCTCACATCTTATACAAAAATTAACTCAAAATAGGTCAAAGACCTAAATATAAAAGGAAGTACAGTAAAGCTCCTAGAAGAAAATGTAGAGCAACTTTCAACACCTGGTGGTGGTAGGTGGTGGATTCTTAAACATTACACCAAAAGCATGAGCAATGAAATAAAACATGGATAAATGGGACCTCCTCAAACTTAAACATTTCTGTGATTCAAAGGACTTCATTGAGAAGGTGAAAAGTCAGCCCAGTTAATGGGAGAAAATATTTGGAAACCACTTATCTGATAAGGGTTTGATTTCCATTCTATGTATAGAGATCATACAGTTTAACAATAAAAGAACAAGCAATCCTATTTAAAAATGGGCAAAAAAAATAAATAGACATTTCTCCAAAGAGGAAATACAAATAACCAAAAAGCACATGAAAAAAATGTTCCATATCACTAGTTATTAGAGAAATGCAAATTAAAACAGCAATTAAATATCATCTAACATCACATAGAATGGTCTTTATTATAAAAAATAAAAACAGACAACAATAGATGCTGGAGAAGATGTGGAGAAATAGGAACACTCCTTCACTGTTGGTGGGAGTGTGAAATGGTGCAGCTTCTGTGGAACACAGTTTTGTGCTTCCTCAGGAAGCTAAATATAGAACTGCCATATGATCCAGCAATTCCAGTACTAGGAATATATCCAGAAGAACTAAAAACTATGACATGAACAGACATCTGCACACCAATGTTCATAACGGCATTATTCACAATTGCCAAAAGATAGAAACAACCCAAGTGTCCATCCACAAATGAATGGATAAACAATATGTGGTATGTACATATGCTGGAATACTTTGCTGCAATAAGAAGAAATGAAATTGGGACATAAGTGATAACAACATTGTACTAAGTAAAGTAAGTTAGACACAAAAGGACAAATATTGCATGGTCTCATCAATATGAACTAAATACAAATAATAAACACATGGAATTAAAATCTAGAGTATAGGTTATTAGGAGATAAGAGGCGGGTTGAGAAGAACTATGGATGCTTAATGTATGTAGAAGTTTTAAGTAACTTGACTGTAAAAGTATGGAGATGGATAGAGTTGATATTAATACATAGTGAGTAGCAACTGGTTTATAAATAGGATCGTGACTGAAAAAGGTAGTCTGGGGAAATAAATGTCAATAGAAAGAAAGCTAAAGAATAATCTAGCAACTGACAGTGAACCCAGAGGGGGTTGAGAATTGTGGTTAAGGGTACAAATGCAAGAGAGTCCTTCTGTGAGCAAGAGCAGATGTACATCACTATTGCAGGGTGATGGGAATATGAGAAACATGGGAAATCTACAATTGGTGTGACCTGTAGACAGTGTTTAACAACAATAATTCTATAATATTCTTGCATCAATGCCAAAGCTGTATTGTATTGATATGGAGGTATATGGAAAAAGTGTGCCAAATGTATTCTATGGACCATGATTGGTTGTAATAGTCTGATATTGTCTCATAATCTGTAACAAATGTTCCATTAGGGTGTGGAGATGTATGGGAAATCTACATGTCTGTATGATTGTTTTGCAAGTTCACAATATCTGTAACAAAAATATAATAAAAAAAATAGTATGAGTTTGGGGGAAAATACACCGAATGTAAGATAGGGACTATAGTTGGTAGTAATATTTTGATGATGCTCTTACATCATCAAGGAGTTGGTGGAGTGGTGATATACGAGACCCCTGTGTGATGTTATGTATGTTTATTTTGTAAGTTCACAATCTCCTATACACTTATTTTTTATGCATGTTCATGTATGAATGATATACTTCAGTAAAATTTTTTTTCTAAATTAACAGAATAGATTGAAGACCTAACTATAAAAGCAAGAACCATAAAATTCCTACAAGAAATTGTAGGGAAACATCTCCAAAACCTGGTAGTAGGTGGGGGTTTCTTAAACTTTACACTAAAAGCACAAGCAATGAAAAAAATGGATAAATGGGACCTCCATAAACTAAAGGACTTTGTCAAGAAGTTGAAAAGGCAACCCACTCAATGGGAGAAAATATTTATAAACCACATACCGATAACCAGTAAGAGTTTGATTTCCATGCTATATAAAGAGATCATACAACTCAACAATAAAAGAGCAAGTGATCACATTTAATTTTTTGGATTCAAGTTACAGTCAGGCAGTTCACTTAAATTTATAATCTCCTCCAGCTTGTGGAATGGAACATTGAAACATCTGCACACAATGAAGAAAGAAGGAAATGGAGGGAGTTAGGCAAAGGCTGGGAGATGGCTGTTGAGCTTATCTGTACCTTCACCAGCATTAATTTTGGGGAGGTTTGTGAGTATGCACACTCAATATCTCTAACAAGACTACAGCAAAGGAAGTTAGTTAAGTGGCAGTAAGATATGGGGGCCAGCACCCAAACAGCACAAGGAAAGAGGGGAGTGGAGTGGGGAAGAGATAGGTTGGATGGGCCGGTTCTTAGCCAGCTCCAGGAAAGAGGAAAGCTGCATGCAGGCACTTAAGTGGCTCCAGGAGGAAATAGGGGGTGTGGGAGAAGGGGCACCCAGCTTGCCTCAGTGGCAAAGAGTGCGGCAAGAGGTGACACCGCCTCTGCCCACTGGGCCTAGACAAGGTGACCACGCCTGACTAGGCCTTTGCTGCTAACGACTGACCGGCACCGCCCTCCCCCTTCCTATCTCCCGCCTAGCCCAGCTCTCACTTCCCCTCCCCCCTCCCTTAAACCTAATCTCTTAGTATGCTGTTTGCCCAGCAACAGCTTCAGCCTATCAAGAGTTAGCACATACTCTACTGGCCAATCACTAGCCCAATGCCAGAACATTGCCTTATATGGAAACAGCATTTGCCCTAGCCAATCAGAACCCGCCACACCACTCCCCAATCCTATAAATCTGCATCCCCCTCCACAATAGACCAGACTTGTGCCATCAGCCTGTCTCCGTGACTTCTTCCTGGGTTGTGCGCCTCCACGCCTTCGGAGCCCCCAAGGGAATCCTCAGCGGCCGTACGAGACTTTCTTCCCCACACCAGGGACCCCTCTCATCCCACAATGGGACCCCTCTCCCACAACAGGACCCCACTCGTCCCTTAACAGGGACCCCGCTCGTCCCACAACAGGACCCCACTTGTTCCGCAACAGGGACCCCGCTCATCCCTTAACAGGGACCCCGTTTTGTCCCTCAGGGGGAAAGTCAATCTGTCAGGTTGATTGCCCGGCAGCTCTCCTCCCCTCCAGAGTTGCCTGGTACCAGCACGCATATCTCGTTGTCTGACATCTCTCCTTACTTACAGCTTAGAACTGGCTGGGCACGTGTCTGCTGGCCAGATCACTTCCCTGGGTTCCTCTCTCTCAAAGGTGGCTGGGCAACTGCTTCCTGACCTAACATCCATGCTTTCCCTCTCCCCTGGAGCTGACTGGGCCATCTCACTCAAGCCAAACTTCCTGATCACCCCCACCGTCCCTTGGCTTCCGTTATGCTAGGCAAGCCTGCCTACCTTCCTGCAATTTCCTGAGGAGGAGTGCAGCCTTAGTTCCCTGCAATGCCACCTTGGATCTCCCATGACAGACATTTTTTTTAAATGCCAATAACTAATCAAACAAATCAAACCAAACAAAAATTCCCTTTGCAATCTTTGCAAGTTGACTCTGCTTTGGCTGGTGGTCTCTTTCAGAGCTTTGCCTTTGAATAAAAATATTAGACCAAGTTGGATGGGATGCTCAAGATATTGTCTGTATTATCTGAACTTGGATGAAGTCCAAGCCCTGATGCTGTTTCTTTTCCTGGTTTTGTGCTTGTGAGATGCCTCAGGAATTCCCCATTTACAGATTACAGAATTTGTAGTGAACACTGAAACCATTCTCTTTGAAATTAGACATCCTCCCACTCCTTGATGTTCTGTTGGGTGACTTGATGCAGGTAGTCCTTTGACCCAGGCCCTTCAATCTGTTTCTCACACTGTTCCAGCTAATAGTCAACTGCTTCTTCACCCTTATAACAAATTTTGTGAGAGCAAGTCCAGGACAGATTCCCCAGTTCAGTCCTTCAGGCTTCTATCCAATAGATGAGCACTCACATACCTGCCCCAAGCATGCAAACAGGGTTCACTCTGCTCCTTCTAGAACAATGGGGGTGCAAGTTGGTTCAACCCCACATTGTGGAGGTGTGGAGATGGGCCCAGTAAGTGTGCTAGGAGCTTCTTCTATGGCTTTTTAAGATGCATTTCCTTAATTCAGCACTTGATCACTTAATGCCACCCTATATTTTATATGGTTTTGGAAAGGGTGTTATATTTAAGATTCCTTGGTGAATTTGGCTGATGGGGGTTGGCCCCCCAGTGCTCTGAAGTAGCTGATCAAAAGTAGAGATCTGAGAGAACTACCAGGAAGATGGCAGTTTAGAAAGGCATTATACTTTCTTTTCTCCTAGAAAAATAGCTAGAGAACAGGCAGAAATAGTCTAGAAAAAATGTTTTAGGGTCAGGACACCAGGGGAAGGGTGAACACCACCCAGAAGAGAGAGGATCACAGGAAAAAATCTCAACAGAAAGACCATGAGTAGAAGCTGCATCTGTACCTGCTGGTGACCTTCCCCCACCCTATGAGCAGACCATTTTGAATACTCTGGTCATGGGCCAGTTGTAACAGACAGAGGGTCTGCCTGGGATCCAAACTTCCAGGAAACAGGAGAAAGCAGGACATAGCCTAAGGATGAATTCGATTTTGGCCAACAAATTTGGTCACCTGTGTCTCAGAAGCACTCCCCAGCCAGGTGGCACTATGCCATTATTTGCCTTGGGAGCTGGAATGGGACTAAAGAAATCTAATACTCTCAATCACCCTTCCTACTGACTGGGACTTGTTGGGGATGCAAAGGGGAGTAGAGTTATTTCCTATCCATGAAAAGGGAGGTGGCTGCCAGTAAAGGTTGGAGAGCAACCTCTAAGAATGTTTGAATTAAGAGTATCTGAAGACACTCTAGGGAGGATCATATGTCACATTGCTTCAGTCTGAATTGCAGTGAATAGTCTTCAATCAGGTTTCAAACTGAGAGGGCTACTGAAGATGTCATCTGGCAGACCAATAAAGTGCATATAAGGAAATTAAAAGTGAATTAAGTTCTCTTTTCTTTCTGGGACAACAATAAATCATATGTTTGTGCTTTTCTCATTGTCATTCAATTCCCTAAGAACCTGTTCCTTTATTCCATTCTCTTCTCTTTCTGTTCTCCTGTCTTTTCCAGGTAAGATGTTATGTCTTCAAGTTCACTAATTCTGTCTTTGAGCAATTCAAATCTGCTCATATGTACCTCTAATGTATTTTTTATCTCATCCATCATGTCCTTTATTCCCATAAGGTATGCTACTTTTCTTGCAGGCTTTCAAAATGTTCTTTATGCTCACCCTAGGTCTTCTTAATATCCTTTATGTCTTTAGTCATATTTTATTCCAATAATTTTAATTGATTTAGAAGAGTTGTGTGGTTATCATTGATTAATTGTCTTAAATACTATATCTCTTCAGGATATTTGGCTTATTCCTTTAGCTAGGTCATCTCTTCCTGCTTCCTAATATGGCTTGTAATTTTTTGGTGATGTCTAGGCATCTGGATATGTTAGTGAATTTACTTGGATGGACAATTTCTATCTTGCATTTTTCCCCCAGAGCTCTTCTTTGATAACTTAGTCTAAGTTATCAGAATTGTGCCAGGGACTCACCAATGGGGTGCAAATTTTCCCTCAGGATTTAGGCTACAGAGAGAACCAAAGCAGTATTATCCATGCAACTTCAAGACCAGCCTGCAGATGGCACACTTTTCCACATAGGTGTTTCAAACTCCGTTTTCCTGTGTTTTGGTATAACTAGTGCCCAGATTCAAAATGGCCTCTACTGGCCTAATTCACTAAAGAAAAGCCCTCTAACTTCCTCTCCCTTTATCCTTGTAAAAGCTGACAGGGAGGAAGATGTCTGTTCCCCTCAGTCCACTACAGTGAACCAAGTGTTTTACTCCAGCTTAATATCTTGCGGGTGGGAGTAGGAAGACCTTCCCAGCCACTCTGGGGGTTTGGGAATTTAGGATTGTTGTTTTGAGTTCTTTGTCTCTCTATCCCTTAACCTCCTGAATTGTAAAGCACTCTCTTGTTCTGTTGACTGCAAAAGCAGGTCCCTCACCTTCTGGCTCTTTCTCTCTTGTTTTTGTGAGAGAGTTGAGTCCTGCCTACCTAACCTGACACCATCTTCCCACAGTCTTCTAGCCACTAATAAAAAGTCAGAAAACTGTAAATGTTGGAAAGCATCTGAAGAGACAGGAATGCTTATTCGCTGTTGTTGGGAAAATAGTCTGGTACAGCCATCATGGAAGACTATTTGGCAGTTCCTAAAGAAATTGCCATGACCTGGCAATACCATTAGATATATACATAGAAGAACTGAGAACTGTTTCATGAATAGACATCTGTCCACTGATGTTCATAGTAGCATTATTCTAGATAGCCAAAAGTTGGAAACCACCCAGTTGCCCATCAACTGATGAATGGATCAATTGTGGTTTATACACATAATGGAATATTATGCAGCAATAAGTAATGAAGTCATAAAGCATATGACAACATGGATGAACCTGGAGGACATTATGTTAAGTGAAGCAAGCCAGACACAAGAGGACAAATACTGTATGATTTAGCTATTATGAATTAAATATATTATATAAAATAATGAAATTAATCATTGGAATATAGGTGACCAGAAAATAGAATGAGGTTATTGAAGGAAAAGCTGATGGTTAATCTGTACAGAATTGGTTAAAATGTTTGTTAATATTTGGAAATGAGTGGCAAAATTGAGAGCACATCTTGTTGTTTGTGACCACAAAGCTAATAAATGAGTTTGGCAGTGGCTAAAAAAGAAAGCCTAAAGACATTTATATTACTAGAAGGAAAGCCAAAATTATGTAATATGGGACTGTATAGCATAGTAAAAATTTATGTGAAATATTAATGTGAGTCATATTACATATATGACTCCTTTTCTTTGAAACTGAACGAATGTATATTAATGTTTAAAGATGTTAATATAAACAAAAAATATGTTAAGTGAAAGAAACCAGACAGAAAGTATTATATTTTGTATAATTCCACATATAAAATGTAAATACAAATCAATTTATAAAGATGGAATTATATGAATGATTATATAGGGCTGGGGAAAGATAGGAGGATTGAGATGTGACTGCTAAGTGGTATGGAGTATTTCTTTTTGGAGCATCAAAATTGTTCTAAAGTTTTTTGTGATGAAGAATGTACTACACCATGATTATACTAATAGCCGTTGATTCTTCACTTTATGTAGATTGTATGGTATGTGAATATATCAATAAAATGGCTTTAAATAAAATAGGGTCTGTGATCAGGCCACACACACCCAGAGTTTGGAGGACTAGGTATTTATGTCCCACTATAAAACCAACAAACCCTGCCAGGAGCCCGAGCTCCAGTCCCCAGTGCTGCCCATTAACAAGCTGGGGGAAATGGTGTGGTAGCAAGTGCAGGGATAAAGAAACTCACTGGTATTTATTATAACTTATCAGTTTCTCCTGCTCCTTCCTGGATGCTGCACAGTGGTCCTCTACTCCTGAGTTTCCAAATAGTTAATTCTAAGAGTTCCTGCCAATTCATTATTTGTTTTGGCATAGGGACTGATTCCTAGAGTTTCCTACTTCGCCATCTTCCCACCTGATGTTATCTTAATAAATTGAAATCTGGGATAGTTCAGTTTTTCTAATGAAATTTTCAGTATACATTATGCTTATTATCTGTATCATTGACCCATATTTCTCATGCAATTTCATTGCCAACTAAAAACCTTCAAAATGTTATTAATAGTATAATTAATAATAAACAACTGTGGATCACTTATTGAATTGAGTGAGTTTTCAAAATTTCAGTACAAAGTTTTGCTTAGAAATTCTCTAATAATTTAAGTCATATAGCACAAAATGAAACAGCATAGAGCGATGTTTTAAAACAGTAGCTTTCACATGCTTGCTCAGGGAGAGATGGTTAAATTGGGGAATTCACTTACCATTAGAATTGCTATAAGCATACACATTTTGATACTTACTCATACTAGTTATTATTGGTCGTGTCTTTAGAAATTTCATGATTAATACTGTGAATGAAAAATTCATGAAATAATAGAGGAAATTGTGATCCCTGCTAGGAAAGGAAAAGTCTGGTTCTGTAAATTATCTGAAGACAAAGAGCTATGCTACAACTTTTGTGTGCAACTGAGCCTGATAAAAATATTATATAATGAGAATGCAATGTGCCTGGTCAGGGGGAATCATGGTGAGAATAAAATCTTAATAGGATTATGATAAGATTATAATAATTTGGATGCATTTGAGAAATTTTTAAAAACTCACTTGACACAATTAGGTTGTTCTCTACTCCATAGCAACTGTTTCTTCAGAATCTCAGGGAAAGTGGAATTTAAAGCTGGGAAGAAAAGTAAATTGTCTGTAACGAGAATCCCTTGCATCACCAGTGTTCAAATCCATTCAATCCTTTGTCTTATAAACAAACAAATAAAAAACTTTACAATTCAGATAGATTTTTAGAATTATAATATCCTTTTATATGAAGGGTTTAAAACTAATGAAGATATTGAGGTACAAATCTCTAGAGAGAAGACAAACACAGAGGAGCGAACTCAACATCTTTTTAACCACCCTTCAAGTTACTGTCTAAGCTGTTCAAGTGCAGGATTATATAAAAAAATTTCAGGCAAAAAGCATAGCTTAGGTTAAAGACTTAGGCAAGGATTTCAGCAATCAATCATTACTGGGTGATACTGAATTGATTTTAAACCTTGACCACATAGAAGAGACTTGTTAAACAACCTGGGCTTTCCTTGGAGACACAAGCAGGGCCATACCAAGGGTTAAGAAGATCACATCATAGGAATAAGGAGGAAATATACTTGCAGGTGAAATATAATATTAAATTACATTGAAGAAGAGATGAAATAGTCAAGATTAAAATAGTCAAGGAATTAGACAAAAACATGGAAAATTTTAGCCTAGATCTTGAATGCATAAAACCTTGGAAGCAGGCAAAGAAAGATTATCTCAAAAGAAGTAATAGCAAAACAGATAGGTACCAGGAACCGAGAGCACCTACAACTGGAAGCAAGAGAATCACATCCATCAACCATGTGGGATCTAAGCCCCCTCTCAATGTCGAGGTGGAGTGGACATCACCATCCCAGGGTCCACAGGATGGAGGAATAAAATATGGATTAGAATGGATTTACTGGTATTTTACTATAGAACTATTGTGACTAGTAATGGAAAAAACTGTAACATTGATGTGGAGACAGTGGCCACGGTAGATGCTGAGGGCAGGGAGAGGGAAGAAGAGATGTGATGTGGAGGCAATTTCAGGACTTGGAGTTGTCCTAAATGATATTGCAGGAACAGATGCTGGACATTATATATCCTGCCATAACCCAATGAATGGACTGGGGAAGAGTATAAACTACAATAAACACTATTATCTGTGCAGTGCAGCAGTGCTCCAAAAGATATTCACCAAATGCAATAAATGTGCCCCAAAGGTGAAAGAAGTTGTCAATGCGGGAGGAGTGGGGGTGGAGTGGGTGGGGTGAGGTATATGGGAACCTCTTATATTTTTTAATGTAACATTTTTTGTCATCTATGTATCTTCAAAAAAATACAATGGAAAAAGTAAATAAAATATTTATAAATAAATAACTAAATAAGTGGAAACTGGACTATAAAGGAACAACTTAAAAGTGCCTAAAGGGGGAAAAATTGTCAACCTAAAATTTTATACTCATGACAATATTTTCAAAAATGAAGGTGAAATAAAGCATTTTCATCAGGGCATATTTACCTATTTTAATTATTTCCCTTGCCTTATTTTTCCAAGACATTCAATGCAATATGGTATAGGAGGGATGGAAGAAGGGATTCTTAAACCGTTTTTGATGTTAGGGAAAAAAGTTCATTGTTTCACCATTATGCATGAAGTCAGCCATTCAATTTCATTGAAATTATCAGCAGTTTCATAAATGTTTTTCCTGGATATCTAATGTTGGTTATATGATTTTCTACTTTATTAATTTTAATACGCCTTTTACAAAGTTAATTGTAAAATGTTAAAGAACTTTTGCATTCAGGCATAAACTGCATTTCATTATGATGTATCCTTATATTTATATCTTAATTTGATTTGTCAACTTTGAATTAAATACTTTTTGAGTCTCTTTTCATGATGGATATCACTCTTATAATGGCATTCTTCCATTTTTGTTGCCTAAAAATTTTTGTTGTTTGGGTTTAAAAAATTTTTACATTGGTATTATATTTTTCTTAAATATGTGATATAATTCATGGGTGAAACCTCTTTTACATGGAGTATTGTCTTTTGTTTTGTTTTTGTTTTTTCTTCCTATGTATTTTTTTTTGAATATCAATATTTTGATGAAGGATTCATTTTCATTAGTATGTTTAGGGCTTTCAAAATGTACCTATCCTTTTTCCAGGTTTCATACTTCATATATAGCAAGAATTTATTTACTTTATTTACATTACTGACTTTAATGGCAATGAATTGTTCATAGTATCCCATTGTAATTGATTTAATGTTTGTATCCTACAGTGATATTTCCTCTTCCTTTATATCAGTTAATTGTGATTTTCTCTACTCCTTCTCATTTTCCTTCTTTTCCTGCTCCTTTCCCTCTTGTCTTCCTCACCATCCTCCTTCTCCTCCATTTCCCTTCCCCTTCCACTATTCTTTGTCTTTCTCCTTCTCCCTCTCCTTCTCCTTCTCTTACTTGCTCTCCCTTCCTTCTTTCATTAATTCCTTTCTTCTTTGCTTTATCTTTGGCTTGGAATTTTTTTTAGCTATCATTTCTTTATATTCCATTAATCTTCTAACTACCTTTATTATTTCTAACTGTATATTAATTTTTGTTTAATTTGCTTTTTATTTCTCACTTTTTAAGGTAGGAACAGCCAATTTGTTTATATTTAAATGTGGAAAGAAAAATTCAAACAACCACATCATAATAATTTCAAAGATATAAAAATGGGTCTGTATATTCAGCCCAAATCAAGACTTAACACATTTGTGAGATTTGAAATTTTAAAGTGTATGTTCTCTGTGAAAATAGAATTAAACTAGAAATGAATAAAAAAAAAAGTAAATTCTCAAATATTTGGAAATTAAGCAACACATCTCAATATCTTTAATTTAACAAGACATCATAATGGAAATTAAATATATTTGAACTGAATAAGAATAAAAATACAGAATGTTAAAATCTGTTTCAGGCAAGTAAAGTAATGGTTTAAGAGTTAAATATACAGTGTCAGGTATAGATATTCCATAAGAAGAAGACATGAAAATTTGTCGCCGGAGGGCCGCTGCAGGGGCGGTGTGGGCTTGGGTGGAGGGCTGCAACACACGGAGGGGCCTTCCGAGAAGGCGCTCCGGGGCCGGCAAGGTGCGGAGGATGCGCGGTAGGAAAAAGACTACCGAGGAGACCAGGATCTGTGCGCAAGTCTGATTTATTCAGGAAGTACAGCAGTTAATATAGGGTGAAGATGGGGGAGGGGCAGGGGGCGTGGCTGGGGGCAGCAGACGGCTGATAGGTTCGTGCAGGGGTGCATCACTGGTTGTGGGCAGAAGACGGGGTAGCCAGGGTTCTCGGCGGCAGTGAGGCGGGGCTGTCATGGCGTGGCGGTGGCCGTCGGGGGAGAGGCAGGGTTAGGCCACCGAGGGGGAAGCAGGTGCAGCTGGACAGAGGGGCGGGCAGTATGCCCGAACCCCAAGCGGAGGGCCTTAATGCCCGTTCCCACCACCCGGGTCTGACTCGCACCGGCGCCTGGAGACGAGCCAACCCTTGCTGTCGCCGCGCTCCCACACCGTGCCACCCTACATTTCCCCCTTTTCTTTTATTAAGCGCCGAAGAAGGTGGAAGAGGAAGGGCCAGTGCTCATTTTGTTGGGGGGCGGCCTCGCCAGGCAGCGCGTTCGAGAAGCCTATCTTGGGGGGGGGGTGAAGGTGGGTGGCAGCGGCCGCCGGGCCCTTTCAGCTTGGGCTAGGTGGAGTAGCCGCAGAACTTGTTGGTGGAGAGGGTCGGGCTCGGCATTCAGGGTCATCATGGCCATCCGAGGGGCGAGGTGTCGCTGGCGACGTTTCTCTCTCCGGGTCAGGCGGTTTGGCGGTGGTGGGTCGGATGAGGCGTTCTGGGATCCAGATGGGCTGGGCGGCATCATCTGGAAAGACACAAGCAAAACCCCTTCCCTGGGCAAGGAGAGGGGCAGGCCCTGACCAGATGTTAGTCTTGGGGTCTCTCCACTGAACAAGGGGGGCCTGTGTGGCCTGGTAGGACAGGCCCCAATGAGCATGTACTGGGGAAAGGCCATCCTCATCAAAGCAGAGGAGGTTATGGTGGATTAAGGCAGAGGCAACAATTTCTCCAGGTGTGTGGTGGGGATGGTTGCTCCTTTCCTTTTGAATAAGATGCTTGAGGAAGAGATGAGTGCGTTCAACCGTGCCTTGACCTTGGGGGTTGAACGGAATTCCAAAGTGATGAGTGATGTTGTATAGCCTCAGGAACGCAGCGAAGGAAGCGCTGCGATATGCTGGTCCATTGTTGGTTTTCAGGTCCCATGGGACTCCCATGAAGAGGATGGCTTGTCTGAGGGCCTGAATGCAGTGCTTGGCTGTTTATCCTGGGAGGGGAACAGCATAGCACAGGTGGGAGAAGGTGTCGATGGCCACATGGAGATACTTGAGCCTGCTGAACTGGGGCACGTGGGTGACGTCCATTTGCCACCGGGCATTGGGGCGTAGCCCACGTGGATTAACTCCTTGCGGCTGTAGCGGCCCAAGGGGCAGAAGGGGTGCACAGGTTTGGCAGCATCTGACCATGTGCTTGCAGGCCTGGATGGAAAGTTCCGGGAACAATTTGTGAAGGCTCCTGGCAGAGAAGTGAAATCGAGAGTGGAGTAGCTTGGCTTGGTTGAGGAGGTCGCCAGGTGGAGGGGCGGGCGGTCGGCCTCCCGAGCACTCTACTGAGGCTAGGAGGGCTTGGACGGCTTGATCGGCGAGGTTATTGCTGGCGGCGATAGGTCCAGGAAGGCCAGAATGGCTCCTCACATGGGCGATGTACCAGGGCGCCGTGCGGTTTTCCAAGAGACTCTGGAGAGTTAGGAGTGCTTGGTCGATAGGCCTTTTGGCAGGAAAAAACGTGGCGAAAGCCAAGACTTGGCAGACTTGCAAGGTGTACAGGCTGTCGGTAAAGATGTTGGGGGGTCTGTCGGGACAGGTGCAGAGAGCTAGGATGATGGCTTGGAGCTCTCCTACCTGGACAGAGTTCACGTTGATGTGGATGAGTATTTGAGGCTCTGACATACCAGGCAAGTAGATGACAGCTGCAAACTTGTGCTTGGAGGCGACAGTGAAGGCGGTGGTGGCATGTGGGTAGGGGTGGCGAGATGGGAAGGGGTGGTGCGGCGGAGGGATGAAGGATAACTGGGAGATGCCCTGAAGCAGCCGATGTCTGGGGTAGTGGTTGACAAATTCGCCATGGAAGAGTTCCGCAAGGACTTGCATGTCTGGACTGGACAGAAGCAGCGCGGTGGTTTTTTTGGCATCAAGCGGCCACACAATGGTGTCAGGGGGAGTACCATATGTGTGGGTGCATTTCCGGACGAGGTCAATGGCCAAGGAGATCCAGAGGGTGACTTGCAGGCCGATTTTTCTGAGCTTGTTTTGGCGGTATGGAGCCAGAGAAGGGGCCCCTTCTGCCAGAGGAGCCAGGTGGGCATACCCGTGGTAGGCAGGATCAGCACCAAGATGGCTCGGTTGGGGTCGTGACGCTGCAGTTGGCATTCTCGCAGGGCATCTTTGACAGCTTGGATGGCCTCCTGTGCAGCCGAGGTAATAGCGATTTTCTTTGTTACGGCCTGCGGAGGGTCTTCGTCGGTTTGCAGGAGGGCGAAGAGGGGTCGTAGTTGAGCGGTGGTGATCGGGAGAGCCGAACGGAGCCAATTGATGTGCCCACAGATTTGCTGTAGCTCTGTCAGAGATAGCTTCAGTGGAATGGCCAGTTGGGGGGCCGCAGGCGTGATGGTGTTGTGGATGTTGAAGCCTAGAAATGTGAAGGGGCACTCCATGCGTACCTTATCTTGTTGGACTTGTAGGCCAAGGTCGTTGAGATGGCGCAGTAATGCCGTGACGATGGCTTGGAGGCCTCCAGGGGTTTCATGCGCCACGAGAAGGTCGTCCATGTAATGAACAATGTATGCAAAGTTCTTTAATGGCTGAATTGCCTTATTGACATAAAGCTGGCAGATGGCCGGGCTGTTTCACATTCCTTGCGGGAGGACTCGCCATTGGTAATGCTCAGCTACTTCTTGGTGATTGGTGCACGGGAGCGTGAAGGCGAATTTTGGACGGTCTTTTGGGTGCAGTGGAATGGAGAAGAAACAGTCCTTGATGTCAATGGTGGCGGCGCACCAGTGTCTAGGTATAGCCGTGGGGTGGGGGCACCCCGTTTGGGGGGAGCCCATTGGGCGGATGTGCTTGTTGATCTCACGCAGGTCGTGGAGGAGCCGGTACTTGCCTGACTTCTTCTGAATGACGAAGACGGGTTAGTTGTACGGACTGGTGGATGGCTCAATGTGTCCTGCGTCGAGCTGGTCATAGACAAGAGCTCAGAGAACTAACAGTTTCTGGGATGAGATGGGCCACTGCTCCACCCAAATGGGCTCCTCGGTATCCCATTCAAGAGGAGTGGGTGCTGGAGGTGTAATGCGAGCAGTGGCGTATATCATTGGGGGGGAGCCGTGGATAGAATGGCTCCGCAGTTCGAGAGGACATCCCGGCCCCAGAGGATATTGTCGATGCCGGGCAGGACAAGGGGGCGGAAGGTGCCTTGGCGGCCTTCCTTGTCCTTTCAAATAAGATCTCAGCTGGTTTGGAATGAGGGAGCTGTTCCGGTGGCTCCAATGACGTGGGGGCCAGGGAGCACACCCCAGTTGTGTGCAGCTGTTTCTGGGAAGCAGGATATTTCTGCCCCGGTGTCAAGGATTCCCTCGAACCATTGGCCTTCAACCTCTAACTCCATTATTGGTTTCTTGGATCCCAGTGGAAGGGTCCACATTATGGCAGGGGGTGGTGGCGTGGATGAGCGGCCTCTTGCTGGCGGGGCTGAGGCCTGCCCCCTCTCGCATTTAAAGGCTGCCGTTGGCTGTTGGTGGTGCGGCAGTCACGGGCCCAATGGTATCCTTTGCCGCAGCGGGGACATGGGGTGGGAGGCGTGCGTGGTCTGGCTCCTCCGGTGTCTCGAGGCGTGTTCGTGGATGGTCGTGGTCAGGCGGCATGAGGGCATTCGCGGGCAAAATGTCCAGTTTCTCCACATTTGAAGCAGTCGGAGGAGAGGGACATGGCCGTGGCTATGGCCTGAGCCAGCGCGGTGGCCTGCGGGTCTATGTGGGAGCAGGCCAGGATCCAGTCGTGTACTCCCCTTTCCTTCATTGGTAGGATGGCTTGTTGGCAGGCATTGGTGGCCCCTTCCAGAATGAGTTCCCGGGCAAGGGCTTGTTGCGCATGCTCGCCAGGGACCTTGCTCTTGCAGGCCTCCTGAACCCGGGATACAAAGTCGGCGAAGTCTTCGTTTTTTCATTGGACTAGCTTGGCAAGTGGCTCAGGTCTGGTGGTGGAGCAGCTGCGGAAAGCACGTAAAGCCAGCTCGCGAAGTTGGAGCCAGAACTCGGGGGGGGTGTTGTGATATTGGGCCGGATTGGCGAATTGGCCCGTGCCTGTGTAAGCATCCGGGGGATGGCGAGCCCCGACACGGGCATTGTGTGCCACTTGCTTTTCTGCCTCTGATGTAAAGTGAGCATGCCAGTCGATGAATTGGCTGGGGGTTAGAATGGCCCGAGCGAGGGAAACCCAGTCATACGGAACCGCGAGCTGAGTGCTAAGCTCCTCAAGCAAATGTTGGGCGTACGGGCTACCGAGGCCGTCCTCTTTAACAGCCTTGCGGAGGTTTTTTATTTCGTCGACTGTAAAGGGGTACCAATCCTGCGGACGGTGCTGCGAGGGGGCGGCATTCAGCGGGTATAAGAGCGGCGTCTGATGCGCGGGGGCCTCTGCCTGTGGGGGCCAAGTACCCATGGGCCCTCTGGCGGATGAGGGATCCGTGGCCGGGGGTGCCCAGGGGGTGGGGCAAGAACGTGGCTCGTCCCAAGATGGCGGCGCCTCACAAGATGGTGGACTGCCCCAGGGGGTAGGCGGCTTGTAAGATGGTGGCCGCTCCTCTTCCAGCAGGGGCCAAGATGGTGCCATGGCCAAAGGGGGTAGGTATCGGGGGAGGGACTTCCCTTTATCCTCCCAAGAAGAAGGCGGAAGTTCGCCATCTTGGGGCGAGGTAGGCGCGTCTGGTTTGGGTGGGCAAGAGTCCAGGGCATTGTTGAGGCAGCTGGACAAGGACTCGGTGTCGGAATCACTGTCTGACTGAGACCCCTCTCCCTTGCTCTTACCGCAGGTGCAGTGGAAAGCGTCCCGATTGATGGGGGTGCCCTGGAGGCACGAGCGAATGGCGATGAGCGTGGGGAGAAGGCTGGGGGGAAAACGCTTGTTCTCATACTCCATAGCCACCATGACGCGGTCAATGAGGTTAGTGTACGTGTCCGGGTCCCACAGCTGGCAAGTGGAGAGCCAGGGGTTGAAAGGCAGCAAAAGGTCCCAGTACGTTTGGAGCTGCTTTACTGAGACATTCATATGATTGGTGTCTAAAAGACTGGCAAGGGCCCTAACCTGAGGTGCCTGGCGGGAGGAAAGATGGCCGCCCATGGCGCCGACGGCGGGGCCTAGCGAAGACAGGGGTCCTTACCTTGCGGGCGAGGCGGGTGGGGGTCCGGCCAGGAAGTTGTTGCCCCCACGTTGGACGCCAAATGTTGCAGTGTGGGCTCGCCCGGAGGGCCGCTGCAGGGGCGGTGTGGGCTCAGGCGGAGGGCTGCAACACACGGAGGGGCCTTCCGAGAAGGCGCTCCGGGGCCGGCAAGGTGCGGAGGACGCGCGGTAGGAAGAAGACTACCGAGGAGACCAGGATCTGTGCGCAAGTCTGATTTATTCAGGAAGTACAACGGTTAATATAGGGCGAAGACGGGGGAGGGGCAGGGGGCGTGGCCGGGGGGCGGCAGACGGCTGATAGGTTCGTGCAGGGGTGCATCACTGGTTGCGGGCAGAAGACGGGGTAGCCAGGGTTCTCGGCGGCAGTGAGGCGGGGCTGTCATGGCGCGGCGGTGGCCGTCGGGGGAGAGGCGGGGTTAGGCCACCGAGGGGGAAGCGGGTGCAGCTGGGCAGAGGGGCGGGCAGTACGCCTGAACCCCAAGCGGAGGGCCTTAACGCCTGTTCCCGCCACCCGGGTCCGACTCGCACTGGTGCCTGGAGACGAGCCGACCCTTGCTGTCGCCACGCTCCCACACAGTGCCACCCTACAAAAATTGATAACACAAATTTTCTTATTAATAAGTTAAAGAAATGTAAACTAAAAACAAATAAATTAAAGGAAAGGAAGTGATAAAAGTAAAATTAGAAATAAAATAAATGAAGAGATGGGGAAATATCCATCTTAACCAGAATACATTTTAGGTCATCCTAGCTGTAGTTTGTGGGGAAAAAAATGGCTTTAACGTTAAGCATGATGATGTAGAGTCCCCAAAAATGAACACATAAATCTCAAATTCATCTTCATCCTAAGAAAGTAAATGCATTCTCTTCATGACTATAAATATTTGATACATTATTGACTGGATCCATGATTCAGAAGAAAAATCTGTGCCACCCTCTCACTGATTACCTTATTTTTCACACCATAGACAATAGGGTTCAGTAGGTGGGAGGTAGATAGTAGACAGAAGAATGTGGATAAAAGGGGCAACATGTCCAAAACAGTGGCGGAAGGAGGAGAAGAAGGCAAGAATATAAAACTCAAGGAAGACAAAAATGTGAGCTGATACGTGTTAAATGCTTTGAGTTGTGCCTCCTTTTGTTGTAGATGAAAAACAGCCTGGAAAATCAGAATATAGGAAACAAGAATAAAAATAATGTCAAATCCCAGAATTATAAAACCCACAAAGAGACCACATATTTTATTGAGTTAAATATCTCCTGCAGCCACTTTGACTATAGCCGTGTGCTCACCATGAGAATGAGGAATAACTAGGGTGTTGAAAAGGTGCAGTCTTTTGATTAGAATTGGTAACATGCCATTCAGCACACTTGCCCAATTGCCACCACTAGCACCATCCAAACCAAGACATAAGTTATAAGGATGGATGTGTGCCTCAAAGGATCACAGATGGCCACATATCGGTCAAAGGCCATGGCCAACAGGATATTAGATTCCATGCCCTTCAAGGTGTGGATGAAGAAGAGTTGGGCAAGGCAGGCATCAAAGCTCATGGAGCAAGAGCCAAACCAGAAGACAGCCATCGTCTTGGGAACAATGGCTGTACTGAGACTTACATCAGTGGCTGCCAGTATTGCAAAGAAGATGTACATGGGCTGGTGAAAATTGTGTTCTGCAGGGATGATGATCAGTAAAATAATATTTCCTAGTAGAACCGCCAAGCACACTGTAAAGAAGGGAAAACCACTACAAAACTGCAAATGCTCTATTCCAGGAATTCCAATAAGTGTTACCATTCTGGGATCCAGATATGACATGTTGATGAATGCAATGGAATGTAGAGGTCTCTCTTCTCACCACAGATTCTGATCCCTGCAGTTGGAGAATAGGAACAGGAAGGGAAAAGGTCATAGCCCTCACTATCATTCAGACATATTGAGTATTGAACATATAAACTCATTACTTTTAACTGCAATTTGGTCAAATGAACCTGAAGGTCTACCCTGCATATTGGGGTCTCAGAAGCAAACAATTCTGCAAAAACCCTAGCTCATGGAAGACCTTGATCTAGGCTGTACTTTCTGGAAAGCCACCATTGGGTTTTATTTCCTAACTGACCTGTAAAGGCCAGTCTTCTTTCATTGCAATTAGAGATTCAGTGGGGACTCTTGAGGTTACCCAGAAGATTCCCATTTCTGCTGTTCTGTGTGCATTAGAACATAGTCCTAAGAAAGCCTTCCCTCAAGCCCTTTGCTGCTCATCCCAGGTTGTGGATTATTAATTCCTGAGTGTTTGGCATTTGCTTTGAAATGGGATTTGGTAGGAGGAAATTTTCTTTTCTTATGTTCACTCACTCCTTCCTCAAAATGTTGAACATGTCACTTTTTTTGCAGGGACCATGTGATCTTGAGAATGTATTTGAAGAGAGTGCTCTGCTTAGAGAGACAGGCAGGGAGGTTGGTTCACTGAGAATTAAGGTCTATGTATGTTTATGGTGGATTTGTGGATACAAAGAGGAGGTGAGCTAGAGAATCTGTTTTGATATAATGTAGTCAAAAGCAGAACCTGGGCAATTTAGATATACTGTCCCTGGATTAGCAAGTTTTTGTTATTTTATCCCAGAGTGTAATGGTCTCTAGACTCCTTGAATGCTGGTTAAGGCAGCACTTCCTCTGTTTCACATAATGGGCATTCACTTTCTCTTTTAGTAACTCTAAGCTATATTATAACTTTATACTCGGACTAATTAACTGTGATATGAATCCCCAAGCTTCTCTGAATATAAGGACAACCTTTTAAAACCGCTCTAATTCCTCATCTTTAACCAATGTAATTCATGTCCCCTTTTGAGAGATACAAAGATCAAATTTAAGAAAAGTTTTATCTTCCTTAATCTGTTTCATTAATCCCTCTATAATATTTGGAGCATTTCAAATCTTTTGTTCAATCTTTCTCTGCCTAAACAGTGACCACAATCACTCCCAAAAGATTTTCTTTGACCTGGTCAGTTAAATAACTGTTTCATAGTCACATGAAGTATGTGTGTAGAGCTGTAAAAGGAAATTTCAGTGCAATAATTACTAAGTGAATGAGAAAGTAATGAAAGGACAAGGAGATCTCTATGCTGTGTTCTTTTTAGAATAGCAATATGTGGACTATTGTCAGAACATCAAGAGATATGGATTAAAGCTGTAAGAATTCTTCTGAATAATAATTTCCTTTCATGTTTATATGTGGTATTTTGTGGTAGGTAGGGAAGAGGATTGGTTAAGTGTATAAAGGAAGATGCTACTAGTCATGAATGTGAGTTGTCAATAAGCTAGAAATTAAAGGAGAAACATCTCATAAGTTAAATGTATCAGTATACCATGAATATTCAATCAATAATTGTCTGATAACCTAATGGAAAATGGACAATATTTTACTTTACCCTCTCCATGGATGACAATGCTTTTTGTCAGGTTAATTCTTTAGTAATCAGAAAATGGATAAAATAAACCACTTGAAAATCAGAAAGATGATCTGACTATTAATTCTGAATCCTCCACTTACACTTTATGGGGTCTTGTCAAAGTACTTTGCCTATTATGCACAGCTTACTCAAATGTAAATAAAGATCAATAACCTCACCAACTTAGTATTAAATGAAATCATATGTAGAGCAGATTGTTGACTGAAACAGGTCAAATATTCAATACATTGTAGAATATAAAAAAAAAAAAACCTCATTATTTTGACTGGTAAGAAACAGTCTGTGGGATATTGAGAAGAAAATAAAGAGAATTGAAAACTATTTGATGACAGAAATGAAGAAAACTCCATAAGAACATGAAAATTCCAGAACCAAAGTGCTTTCCTCCAGATTCTTGTGTATAAGACTGCCCATTTCTCCAAATAAGGATCAAATGTTCTTACTGGATATAAGAATGAGATGTCCTCACTAACTTGCAGATATCTTGCAGTTAAGAGGACACATGACCAAAAAAAAATTTTTTTTTTGTAATAACTACTTCACCTTTACAGGATATGTTATTAAGTAAGAACAGAACAGGGAAAACAAAATGCATCCAAATTTAAATCCATTTTCTATGTGAGGCAGAAAGACCATGAGCTTGATAACTTGTAGCATTTTAAAATAATTTAATGGCTATCAGGTAAGAGGTTGTCTCATTCCTTGATATTGAGTAGAAGAGAAAGTAAAAACAAATCTCGGGAAACGGACTTTGGCCCAGTGGTTAGGGCGTCCGTCTACCATATGGGAGGTCCGCGGTTCAAACCCCGGGCCTCCTTGACCCGTGTGGAGCTGGCCGTGCGCAGTGCTGATGCGCGCAAGGAGTGCCGTGCCACGCAAGGGTGTCCCCCGCGTGAGGGAGCCCCACGCGCAAGGAGTGCGCCCGTGAGGAAAAGCCGCCCAGCGTGAAAAGAAAGTGCAGCCTGCCCAGGAATGGCACCGCCCACACTTCCCGTGCCGCTGACGACAACAGAAGTGGACAAAGAAACAAGACGCAGCAAATAGACACCAAGAACAGACAACCAGGGGAGGGGGTGAAATTAAATAAAATAAATAAATCGTTAAAAAAAAAAAAAAAGAAATCATACAGTGTATTTGACTTTCTGAGAGAGACATTATCAAAGGTGAAAATGACAAGACTGCATTCCAGAATCCATGGCTAATCCTAATTCAATTTATCGGTTAATGAATGGAAGGTTGAAATATCCAAAAGATACAGAAGAACCTAAGGTCTGTGTTGTAAAATACATAATGACTTCTGTAACAGAGGAGATTTGTCAATTAATAGGGTCCCAGAACTACCAAAATTTCATCAAAACTATGGGATCATCATTTATATTCTTCCATGCAGATGCCAGGTTTCTTTTATTATCCAGACACTTTGAAATATTAGAAAAGCTTGAAATTTACCTTGGAAATAGGGGTCATAATAAGTGCTGCCTTCCCCACATGCCCAGCCCCAATGCAGACGCTGAGACAAGGATTTGGATAAAGGGAGCCTATTTGAGGGCTGATCTAAGGAAACAATGTGAAGAAGCAGAAGAACAAGGAAATGGAGGAAAGCCAGTAAAGGGTTCCTTACTAAGCTGGTCATCACTGTGAGCCACTGAGTCCCTATCATTCCCAAGGGCCTCTCTGAAAAAGGGTAAAAGGTTTATCAGACTTTCCGTTCTGAGGGCTGAGGAACTGTGTATCTGTCTTCAATTTAAATCCCTTATCTTGAAGGTCATTAATGAGATGATGACTCTGGTAATCCAGCTTTTTCTGTATGGCCAAGACTGCAATAGCTAGAGAACATGCTAAGATATAAAGAAGATGTATAGGCAAGTGTGGGCATTATCTTCAAGTGAGGAAAGTGGAAAGGTAATATGCAGCAACAGAATCATTTATATTAACCCAAAACAACTTAATTCATTCTTATAAAAGGATAGGTAAATCTAGGCTTTTGCTTTTTTTTTTTTTTCCCCTTAAGTTGATCCTTTTATTGTTTTTTTTTATTGACTTTGTAATAATATTACATTAAAAATATATATGTGAGGTCCCATTCAACACCACCCCCCCCCCTCCCCCCCCAACAACACTCGTTCCCATCATCATGACACATCCATTGGATTTGGTAAGTACATCTTTGGGCACCTCTGCACCTCATAGACAATGGTCCACATCATGGCCCATACTCTCCCCCATTCCATCCAGTTGGCCCTGTGAGGATTTACAATGTCCGGTGATTACCTCTGAAGCACCATCCAGGGCAGCTCCATGTCCCAAAGACGCCTCCACCTCTCATCTCTTCCTGCCTTTCCCCATACCCATCGTCCACCATGTCCACTTTTCCCAATCCAATGCCACCTCTTCTATGTGGACATTGGATTGGTTGTTTCCATTGCACCTCTATGTCAAGAGGAGGCTCAGATTCCACATGAATGCTCGATGCAATCCTCCCATTTTCAGTTGTAATCACTCTAGGCTCCATGGTGTGGTGGTTGTCCTTCTTCAACTCCATCTTAGCTGAGTGTGGTAAGTCCAATAGATCAGATTGTAGGTGCTGGAGTCTGTTGAGGCTCAGGACCTGGCTATCACATTGTCAGTCCAGAGATTCAAATCCCCTAAATATATCTTAAACCCCAACATTAACTGCACCTCCAGCACATTAGCATGAAAGTCTTATGAAGGGAGATCCCATCTGAGTCCAGATTCATCACACATAAACACCATTTCCAAAGAGGGGCCATCTGCCCTGGTAGTTAACCCCATCGGCCATGACCATAACTCCCATGGGTCTCTTTAGCCCTCAAAGGAACCAATATCTGGGGGTTGTATCTGCTTTATCTGTCTCTCTGACTCTGCTCAGTTGTGCATGAGGGCAATCCTTCTGACAGCCTCCAGACTCTTTTTTAGAAACTCGTAGCCATATAAACTCATTTCTCCTTTCCATTTCCCCCTTACTTTAGGTCAAAGAGCATTTTAAAGTCATGTTATTTTATGTAGACATGGATATTCTGCTGATCCACATTGAACCTTCCGTATAAGGTCATTTTCCAGTTGCATCATCAGTTGGTAGTTGGTAGTGGACCCTCGTTGCCAGGGAGGCTCATCCCCGGGTGTCATGTCCCACGCTGGGGGGAAGGCATTGCATTTACATGCTGAGTTTGGCTTCGAGACTGGCCACATTTGAGTAACATGAAGGCTGACAGGAGGAAATTCCCAGGCACAATGTTGCTCTAGGCCTTGTTCTTATTTTAGGTTTATCAGCTCACAAGCATAGTCATTAGCATCAGGGGCTCACTGTTGAACCCTCACTCCCTCCCGGTCCCCGCCGCTGTACCTGGGAGACTGTCGCTGCTCCCCTAGGGACCATGACAGAGCACCACTGGCCAGGAACCCAGTACCCCCCTTGCTGTGGTTTTTAATTGTTGCCACTATGAGTATATCCAAACATTACAATGCACCCTGGACATATGTTCTGTACAGCTCCCTGTCAGCCATATATCACCTGTCATTGGTATCCCATACCAGTATCCCTCCATTGCCATTGTTGAAACACTCTGTGATCCAGAACTCCCCAAAATTTGAAGCCCAATATAATGTCATGGTTCCTTACTAGGGAATGGCATATAGCGATGGGTTTAAAGGATAGATAAAGAACTTGGATAAAGTTAGATAAAGAACTTAGATAAAGAATGTTGACTTGAAAAAATTCCACATCCTATCTTTTTCTTTTTTTTTTTTTTTTCCCCCTAATTATTCAGCTTTTCTTCACAGGAGTCCTAGACCACAGCAATGCATATATATAATATACAGCACTCCCACACATCCACCAGAAAACCTTTTCCCTTCCACAGTGATACTCTTACGCACTATTCATATCATATTTACTTAAAGTGATGTACAGAGTCTGAGACATTAGCTTTCTAACAAGGTGACATCTGTGCTTACATTATGGTGCATACTTTAGGATACACAGTTCTTTACATTTTTAGTTATCCTATGTTTTACATTATGGTTTACATTATCAGTCTGTCATCTCCTATATGTTATGGTGTAATATTACATGTTTTATATCCATCCTTGTGTACTCTCAAGAAACTCCTCTCTTACCCCCCATTTCCTTTGGTTCCACACATTTAATGTCCATTTTCCCTTCCACCTTGGTGCCCACAGTGACAGCCAACCTCCGTTTCCTGAGGAGCCACTTCCAGAGATAGATGGAATAGTGTTCAGGGTCTAACTTGCTCAACTGCCCCAATGCCCTGGGAGCCACCCTTTCTCTCGAGGGATACAGTTCCCTCTATTTGATGGCATTAGTCCTCCCCAGGATGTGGGTCCACCCCCACTCTCACTACTTGGGTTTCTACCCCATGGTGTCACCCACTCTGGCAGAATGAGCATTTAGACATTCCCCAGGAGCCCGTCCTGCATCAGATCCTCCCCTCCGAGCATTCTAAACAGGTAACCCTCTTTATTATATTTTGATATGATTTTCTCGGCATTTTACTCTCCACCAACACCTGACCCTCTCCTGTGTTCGTATGCTACCCCTCCCTCCCCCCACTTTTGGGCAACGTTACCCATCCGTCCCTCCCCAGCCACCCTCAAACCCGCAAAGCCCCAAGCAAAGGCAACCCCTTGCCCCCCTTTTATCTCTTCTTTGTGTTCATACTTACCACCATCTCGTCTTAAATTCCACCCCTGCAGACATCGGCTCATATCCTTCCTCCACCCTCCGATTTCCTGTAAGCCTATCGTTCAGTCTCTTGCTATCTAGGGCAGCTTGTTTATTTCATATCATTGAGGTCATGTAGTATTTGTCCTTCAATGTCTGGGTTGCTTCACTCAACATAAGGTTCTCAAGATTTATCTATGTTATCACATGTGTTTGTAGTGTGTTTGTTCTTACAGCCGAGTAGTATTCCATTGTGTGTATATACCACATTTTATTGATCCACTCATCTGTTGATGGGCATTTGGGTTGATTCCAACTTTTGGCAATAGTGAACAATGCTGCTATGAACATTGGTGTACATATATTGGTTTATGTCCTTGTTTTCAGTTCTGCTGGGTATATACCCAGCAGTGGTATTGCTGGGTCATATGGCAAATCTATGGCTAGTTTTTTGAGAAACTGCCATACTGTCCTCCAGAATGGTTGGATCCTTCTGCATTCCCACCAGCAGTGGATGAGTGTTCCCCTTCCCTCACATCCTCTCCAGCACTTGTATTCTTCTGTTTTTTTTTCATAGCTGCCAATCTTATGGGTGTAAGATGGTATCTCATTGTAGTTTTGATTTGCATTTCCCTGATAGCTAGAGATTTGGAACATTTTTTCATGTGCTTTCTTGCCATTTGTATTTCTTCTTCGGAGAAGTGTCTGTTTAAGTCTTTTCCCCATTTTTTAAATGGGTTGTTTATCTTTTTATTTTCAAGATATAGGAGTTCTTTATATATGCAAGTTATAAGTTTCTTATCAGATATATGATTGCCAAATATTTTCTCCCACTGTGTGGGCTCCCTTTTTACTTTCTTGACAAACTCCTTTGAGGTGCAGAAGGCTTTAATTTTGAGGAAGTCCCATTTATCTATTAGTTCTTTTGCTGCTCGTGCTTTTGGTGAGATATTCATAAATCCATTTCCTATTACAAGGTCCTGTAGATGTTTCCCTACACTGCTTTCTAAGGTTTTTATGGTCTTGGCTCTTATATTTAGGTCTTTGATCCATCTTGAGTTGATCTTTGTATAAGGTGTGAGATGGTAATCTTCTTTCATTCTTCTACATATGGCTATCCAGTTCTCCAGGCACCATTTGTTGAATAGGCCACTCTCTCCCAGTTGAGAGGGTTTGGTGGCTTTATCGAATATTATGTGGCTGTATATGTGAGGTTCTATATCAGAGCTTTCAATTCGATTCCATTGGTCTATGTGTCTCTCCTTATGCCAATACCATGCTGTTTTCACTACCGTAGCTTTATAGTATGTTTTGAAGTCAGGTAGTGTGATTCCTCCAATTTCGTTTTTCTTTTTCAGTATGTCTTTGGCTATTCGGGGTCTCTTTCCTTTCCAAATAAATTTCATAGTTAGTTTTTCTAGTTCCTTAAAGAAGGCTGTGTTGATTTTTATTGGGATTGCATTGAATGTGTAGATCAGTTTTGGTAGGATAGACATCTTAATAATGTTCAGTCTTCCTATCCATGAACAAGGAATAGTCTTCCATTTATTTAGGTCTTCTTTGATTTCCTTGAACAATCTTGTATAGTCCTCGGTGTATAAGTTCTTTACCTCTTTAGTTAAATTTATTCCTAAGTATTTGATTTTTTTATTTACTATTGTGAATGGTATTTGTTTCTTGATTTCCTCCTGATCTTGCTCATTATTGGTGTACAGAAATGCTACTGATTTTTGCGCTTTGATCTTATAACCTGCGACTTTACTAAACTCATTTATGAGTTCTAGAATCTTCATTGTAGATCTCTCAGGGTTTTCTATGTATAGGATCATGTCATCTGCAAATAATGAAATTTTGACTTCTTCCTTTCCAATTTGAATGCCTTTTATTTCTGGTTCTTGCCTCAGTGCTCGAGCAAGTACTTCTAAGACAATGTTAAATAGGAGCGGAGACAGTGGGCATCCTTGTCTTGTTCCTGAGTTTAGAGGGAAGGAGTCTAGGATTTCTCCATTGTAAACAATATTGGCTTTAGGTTTTTCATATATACTCTTTATCATGTTCAAAAAATTCCCTTGTATTCCAATCTTTTGGAGTGTTTTTATCAAGAAAGGGTGCTGTGTTTTGTCAAATGCTTTTTCTGCATCAATAGATATAATCATGTGATTTTTTTCCTTCAATCTGTTTATATGGTGTATTACGTTGATTGATTTTCTTATGTTGAACCATCCTTGCATACCTGGGATGAATCCCACTTGGCCTTGGTGTATAATACGTTTAATGTGTTGTTGAATACGATTAGCAAGTATTTTGTTAAGTATTTTTGCGTCTAGGTTCATTAGAGAAATTGGTCTGTAATTTTCCTTTCTTGTGATGTCTTTGTTTGGCTTTGGTACTAGGGTAATGTTGGCATCATAGAAGGAGTTGGGTAATGTTCTTTCTGTTTCGATGTTTTGGAATAGTTTCAGCAGGATTGGTGTCAGTTCTTTCCGGAATGTTTTGTAGAATTCACCTGTGAAGCCATCTGGCCCTGGGCTCTTCTTAGTTGGGAGATTTTTAATAACTGATTCTATCTCTCTGCTTGTGATTGGTTTGTTAAGATCATCAATTTCTTCTTTTGTCAATATGGGCTGCTTATGTGTTTCTAGGAATTTGTCCATTTCCTCTAGATTGTCATTTTTGTTGGAATATAGTTTTTCAAAATATCCTCTTATGATAGTCTTTATTTCTGTGGGGTCAGTGGTGATATCGCCTTTCTCATTTCTTATTTTGTGTATTTGCATCTTCTCTCTTTTTTTCTTTGTTAGTGTTGCTAAAGGTTTGTCAATTTTGTTAATCTTCTCAAAAAACCAGCTCTTGGTCTTGTTTATCTGTTCAAGTGCTTTCTTATTTTCTATTTCATTTAGTTCTGCTCTTATCTTTGTTATTTCCTTCCTTCTTCTTCCTGTTGGGTTACTTTGTTGTTGTTTTTCTAATTCCTTCAAATGTGCAGTTAGTTCTTCAATTTTTGCTCTTTCTTCTTTTTTGATATATGAATTTATGGCTATAAACTTCCCTCTCAGTACTGCTTTTGCTGCATCCCATAAATTTTGGTATGTTGTGTTCTCATTATCATTTGTTTCAAGGTAGTCATTGATTTCTTTGAGATTTCCTCTTTGATCCACTGTTTTTCTAAGAGTGTGCTGTTTAATTTCCAAATCGTGGTATGAAATCTGGGCTTCTGTCCCTTGCAGATCTCCAGCTTGACTCCACTGTGGTCAGAGATAATGTTTTGTATGATTTCAATCTTTCTGAATTCGTTCAGCCTTTCTTTGTGGCCTAGCATATCATCTATCTTGGAGAATGATCCATGTGCGCTTGAGAAAAATGTATATCCTGCTGTGTTTGGGTGTAGCGATCTATATATGTCTATTAGATCGAGCTCCTCTAATATACTATTCAGATGTTTTGTTTCTTTGGTGATTCTCTTTTGAGATGTTCTGTCCAGAGTTGATAGTGGTGTATTAAAATCCCCCACTATAATTGTAGATGTATCTATTCTTTCACTTAGTTTTTCCAGAGTTTGGCTGACGTATTTAGAGGCACCCTTGTTAGGGGCATATATATTTATGATTGTTCGATCTTCTTGACAGATTTTCCCTTTCACTAAAATGTAGTATCCTTCTTTGTCTCTCACAATTGTTTCACATTTAAAGTCTATTTTGTCTGATATTAATATAGCTACTCCTGCCTTTTTTGGGTTATTGTTAGCTTGTATGATTGTTTTCCAGCCATTCACTTTCAATCTCCATGCATCTCTGGGTCAAAGATGTGTCTCTTGTAGACAGCGTATGGATGGGTCATATTTCCTTATCCAATGTCCCAGTCTTAATCTTTTGATAGGTGAGTTTAATCCGTTGACATTCAGTGTTATTACTATCAAGGAATTATTTGTGTTAGCCATATTTTGATTGGATTTGTGTTTGTCATATTTTGTTTGTATATTTTTTTTGTCTTTTTTGTTGTTTTTGTTGGTCTTATACTCTCCTCCAACTTTGCCTTTCCTGTTTTTTCCTTTCTTCCTGCAGAACTCCCTTTAGAATTTCTTGAAGGGGAGGTTTCTTGTTGGTATACTCTTTCAGTTTCTGTTTGTCTGCGAATATTTTGAACTCTCCATCATGTTTGAATGCTAGTTTAGCTGGATAGAGTATTCTTGGTTGGAAATTTTTTTCCTTTAGTACCTTGACTATATACCACTGTCTGTCTTCTTGCCTCCATGGTTTCAGAAGAGAAATCAGCACTTAATCGAATTGAGCTTCCCTTGTATGTGATGGTTTTCTTTTCTCTTGCTGCTTTTAGGATTTTCTCTTTGTCTTGAGCATTGGATAATTTGACAAGTATATGTCTTGGAGTGGGCCTGTTGGGGTTTATGACTTGTGGAGTGCGCTGTGCTTCTTGGATATGTACATCTGTCTCTTTCAGTAGGTTTGGGAAGTTTTCAGCCATTATTTCCTGCAACACTCCTTCTAACCCCTTTCCCTTCTCTTCACCTTCTGGAATGCCTATAATACGTATGTTTGAGCGTTTTGCATTGTCATTCAGGTCCCTAAATCCTAATTGGATTTTTTCTATCTTCTTATTGACCCCTTCTACTATCTGTTTGATTTCTGATGTACTGTCTTCCACATCACTAATTCTCTGCTCTGTCTCCTCTAGTCTGCTGATATTTGCTGCAAGTGTATTTTTGATTTCTTGAACTGTGGTGTTCATTCCCATCATATCTGTTATGTTTTTGCATATGTCTGCAATTTCCCCTCCAAGTGATGTCTTCATGTTGTTAACCTCTTTCATTACTGCATCAAATTTGTCGGTGATAAATGTTCTGAGATCTTTCATTGCTTGTGCCAAGTTTTGCTCCCCTTTGTGATTATTGGTTTGTTGATTGGATTCAGCCATGTTTTCCTGATTATTGGTTTGGTTTGTAGATTTTTGTTGCTTTCTGGTCATCTCTTTATTTTGACGAATTTAATCAGTTCCTTAGCTTCTTTGTCTGCTCTTGGAGGTTAATTAGTTGTTATTTTTGCATAGGTGTTATATCTTCTCTTTGTCACTTTTTTCTTCTTATTCTAGTTACTTGTTGTTGGTTAAGTTCACTTTAGAGGAAAGTATTAGTGTTGGGGAAAGGCAATTGTGTAAGCAAGGGAAAAGTGTAAAGTAGTATTGGTGATGTATGTTAACAAAGCAAGAATATGAGATCTGGGAGGATGGAGGTTAGATTCATGTAGATTGTATAGAGTTATAGCTGTAGGTAGAGTACCTTTTATGAAGTAGATGACTGAATATGGGAGGAATATGGTATGAACTACAAAGCTATTGTTTTCATGAGAGAGGGAAAAAGAAAAGAAAGGTAATAGTTTCAAGAGTGGATAACAGACAGAAAACAGAACAAAGGTATTAGAAATTAAGAGTTAGACACTTTGTGGATCAAAGAACGGGAGGTGGGGGGTGGAATATAGGAGAGACAGTAGATGATAGTGGATATCAAGATGCAGGGGAAGGGGGATAGTGTAGGTAGCCTAAATCAGTTCACACAGAAATGAGGCAGTGGAGGATGAGAAAACCCAGCAAATGTGAGGTGTTCCCTGTAGCACCTATTGTATACTTGAATTAAAATAAAATAAGTGGAAGATGAGGGACAAGAGGGAAAGAGAAAACCGAAAAAAAAAACTAATTATAATAAAGAAAAAAAGAAAGACAAGAAGAAAGGAAGAAAGAAAAAGAGGATGGGCAAACGGTGGGGAACAGATAGGGGGAAGAGAGATACAGGTATACACGTGTCACAATTGCAACACTATCTAAAACAACAACCAAAAAACCCCTAAATAACTGTATAAAAAAAAAGGACTTTGGGGGACACGCTAGGAGAAAAGACTAGGGGATAATGCAATATTAGCAATCAGGGCGTCAAAAAGAGTAAAAAATAAGATAAAGTGAAAATAAAAACAAAACAATATGAACCAATAAAGATAAAATGCTAACGTTAAGGTCCCGGGCACTCAAGGACCCCAGGTAGACCCCAGGGCGTGATGGATTCAGGGGTCGAAAGTCTGAGACACTGAAGACTCAAGAGGTGTGAGTCTGGGGTGTGGACCACCAGAGTCCAGGGGACCCAGACCTGGCAACCTCAAATCTGGTCCACAGAAAGCTTAGGAGCCCCGCAGTGCAACACAGCCCTTAGGGATCCCCATAGCTGGGTGCCAGCCCCGTGGGGGAAGCCAGGTCCGTGAACTCTATATTGAATGTCTGATCCCTGCAATTCACCTACTCCTCAGGGTTTCAGCCTTTGGACAGCTCCCTCCCTGTGCTCCCACAAAACGGCCACTTGAGGGCACCTCTACACCACAGCCAGTTCAATGACCCAGATCCCAAGCCCCGCCGGGTGGGGTGGGCTTCAGCTGGAAACGCGGAAAACAGACTCTAAGATCCGAAATCCCAAACTTCGCAAAATATTCCCCAATCGGCTTCCAGACGTGTCCTCCTCCCTCACTGCACCCTACAACAGTCTCCCAATTGTGTCCCCTTATTGCCCAAAATCCAATTCCATTGCAGATCAGCAGCCGGACCTGTTGGGATGGGGCTCCAGGCGGAAGCGCTACCCCCCCTGTCCGGCGACCAAAACGTCCCCCGCTTCACAACAAAACACCGTCTGTCTCCCCAAATCGATCTGCAAAGGAGTCTTGTCCCAACAACCCCTCATCAGCCAGCCCAGTATCCGTGAATTTCTCAGCACCGCAAAGCCTCCAGAAAAAGGAAAAAAAAAACAAAAACCCTGGCCGCCGTGGCTCCGGAGCTGCAGGAGCGCCCGCTACCGCGGCTCCGCCCACCCAAGGAGGGAACTTCCCGCGCCCAGCTGGGACCTCCGTTTATATATTATAGACGTATCCTCTCTGTTACCTTCCCACCGAATTGACGTCCAGACACCTTCCAACCAGCAAAAATCCCCGAAACAGCGCTGTCCCAAAGAGCCTTCAACGCTGCCCAGCCGCCCCCTGCAGAGACATTACCAGGCAAGCTCACGCAGCCACCATCTTGCCTCTAGGCTTTTGCTTTTATACTTCTCAAATAGACAGGAGGATTTGAGATAATATAGAACATAAAGGAATATATTTATCTTAAGGTTTTCTAGGACAAATTTCCTGGACATCTTTCTTAGAAGACTCAACATCAAGATTTGCCTAAAGAAGCAATCCAGAGCTATTTCATACCTGAGATTTATAGATTGTTCACCATAGTTATGCAACTATAAATAATTGTTATTTATTATAATAAAATAAATAATATCTGTGATGTTAATTTGAAATGTCATTTTTTAAGAATTTATTGAATTATATCACTCATACGTAAGCATGCATGAACAATAAGTGTACAATAGTTATGAACTTACAAAACAAACATATATAACATCAAATAAAAACATATAACATCTCACCCTACTACCAATAACTTGCTTTGGTTTTAAAACTTTTTAACTAATGATTAAAGAGCATTGTCAAAATATTACTACTAGCCAAAGTAATTTCCCCTAACCAATTCTATTATTATTTTTTATATCATTTATAGATAAACACACATAAACAATGAAGTATAGTAAAAGTTGAGAACTTAGAAAGCAAACATGCATAGCATCATGCAGGGGTCCCATACATCAACCCTCCACCAACACCTTGCATTGTCATGGGACATTTCTTACAAATTATGAAAGAATATTGTCAAAATCTTACTACTAATCATAGTCCTTATCTTACATTTGGTGTGTTTTTCTCTCAAACCATCCTATTATTATTTTTTAAATATATATTTTTAGAAAGAAGTATAAACTTATAAAACAATCATGCACATGTGTAGAATTCCCAAACAACTCCCCTCCATCAACACACCACAATGTGGTGTCATTTGTTACAGATAAAATAATATCATCTGATTGTTACCATGTCCATAGTGTACATTGGGCTCACATTCTCCATACTGCCTCAGTATCAACACAGTACATCTTTCGCATAGATGCAATAATATTATATTATTACTACTAACCACAGTCCATAGATCACTCTGTCTGTATTTTTCCCATGCTTCTCCACATTCCCAACTCCCTGCAGTAGTGATATACATTTGTTCTAGCTAGCAAAAGACACTCTTGCTTCTGTACTATCAACCACAATTCTCACCCATCTCTTGGTTTACTGTGCTATTCAGTTCCTAGATTATTCTCTAGCATTCTGTCAATTGGCATTTACATACTTAGACTACCATTTTCAACCATCCCCATTCATAAACTAGCTGTTACTCACTATGTGTTACCTTCCACTCTCTATATTTCCACACTTGTACAGTAAAGCTAAATGAAACTTCCACATACATTAAACATCAGAAGAACATCTCAGTCCTCCTCTTATCTCCTTTAAGAATCCACCACCTACCACCAATTCTTGATGATATTTTCCCACAATTTTTTCTAGAAGTTTTATGGTTCTTGCTTTGATTTTTAGGGTTTTGTTCCATTTGATTTAATTTTTGGATAAGGTGTGAGATAGGGGTCCTCTTTTCTTCTTTCAGCTATCAATATCCAATTCTTTCAGCACCATTTTTTGAATGGATTGTTCTGCCCGAAATGTGTGAATTTGACAGGCTAGTCAAAAATCATTTGACCATACCTGTGAGGGCCTGTTTCTGAAACATAAATTTGGTTCCATTGGTCTATTGTGTCTGTCTTTAGGCCAGTACCATGCTGTTACCACTATAGCTAGGTAGTATGATTTAAAGCCTGGAGATGACGGTTTGCTTTTCCTTTTTATGATATTTCTGGCTATTCAGGACCCCTTACCCTTCCAAATAAATTTGATCATCATGTTTTCAATTTTTTAAAAATGCTGGTGGAATTTTTATCAGGATTTCATTAAATCTGTATATCAATTTGAGTAGAATTGACATCTTAATGATATTTAGTCTTCCAATCCATGAGCATGGAATGTTCTTATAGTTATTTAGGGCTTTTTTGATTTGTTTTGACATTCAGTTGTAGTTTTCTGAATACAAGTACTTTACATCATTGGTTAAGTTTATTACTGACTACTTGAGTTTTATCTATCATATTTTATTTTTAACCATTCTTCTGACACTTGTAACTCCGTTTATTGATATAATCTTCATTTCCAAACTCTCTTCCAGGCCCCTTTCTCCTGTCTTTTCTTTTTAGGCTCTAACACACCCTTTAGTATTTCCTGAAATGTGTTCTCTTGCTTAGTTCTCAGTTTCAGTTTATCTGTGACTATTCTAATTTCACACTCATTTTTGAATGACAGTCTTGCTGGATATAAAATTCTTGGCTGGAAGTTTTTCTTTTGTAGAGTCTTAAATATATCAGACCACTGTCTCCTTGCCTCCATGGTTTCTGATGAGAAATCAGCACTTACTCTTATTGGATATTCCTTATATGTTATGCATTACTTTTGTCTTGCTATGCTCAGAATTCTCTTTGTCTTTAGCATTTGACATTCTGATGAGTATGTGTCTTGGAGTCGGTCTATTTGGATTTTTTCAGATGGGAGTACATTGTGCTTTTTGGACAGGGCTATCTAT
Source organism: Dasypus novemcinctus (assembly GCF_030445035.2). NCBI lineage: Eukaryota > Metazoa > Chordata > Mammalia > Cingulata > Dasypodidae > Dasypus > Dasypus novemcinctus. Next base: position 97,103,452 of record NC_080682.1, on the reverse strand, counting down.
GTCCTTTAATAGTTTGGGAAATTTTCTACCATTATTTCTTCAAATATTCCTTCTTCCCCTTTTCCCTTTTCTTCTCCTTCTGGGACACCCATGACATGTATGTTTGCACATTTCTGGCTGTCATTTAGTTCCCTGAGACCTTGTTCAATTTTTTCCATTCTTTCCTTCATCTGTTCTTTTGTATGTTCACTTTCAGAGGCCATTTCTTCAAGATCACCAATCCTTATTTCTGCCTTCTCAAATCTGCTATTGTATGATTCCAATTTTTTCTAAATTTCACTTATTGCAGCTTTCATTCCCATAAGATCGTCTATTTTTCTATGTCTGCTTTCAAATTCTTCTTTTTGGTCATCCAGTGTCTTCTGGATTTGTTTGAACATCTGTGATTAATTGTCTTAACTCCTTTATGTCATCTGGAGGCGTATCTTGTTCCTTTAACTGGGCCATAGCTTCCTGTTTCTTGGTGTGGAATGTGATTTTTTGTTTTATCTTCAAACCTTATTTTTAAACCTAATGGAAATATGTTTTTGGTCAAAGGATTGGAAGACTTTGTTTTATTAAGATGGCAATCATCCCAAAATTTATCTATCAATTGAATGCAAGCTCTATCAAAATCTCATTTGCCTTTTTACATAAAATGACAACCTAACCCAAAAAATAATTTGGAAATGGAAATGAAAAACCAAAATGAGTTGAAAAAGAATAACTAGAAGAACCAAAACAATTTTGACAAAAAAAAGTAGAAGGATTCATATTTCCTGATGGCAAAACTTAAGAATGAGGTCTACAGTAATCATGATTCTGAGTCTGACATGAAGATAGACATATAGATAAAGTAATGTAACCTAGAGTCACTAAATAAGCCCTACATCTATGCTCAATTGGTTTTCAACAAGGATGCCAAGATAAATCAATGAGGGTGAAAGCAGTCTTTTCAACACAATGCCAGGAGTAGTGGATAGCCACAAAAGAAAGAGTTTAGACCTATACCCAATGGAATATATGGAAATCAACTCAAAACTGATTAACACCTAAATGAAAGAGCTAAGTGTATAAATCTATGGGAAGAAAACAAATATAAATTTTCTTGACCTTGGTTTAGGCAATTGTTTCTTAAATATGGCATCAAATGCAGAAGCAATACCAAAAAAAGAGAGATAAATTTGAATTCATCAAAATTAGAACTTTTGTGCTTCAAAAGCTACTATTAAGAAAGTCAAAATACAAACCCACAGAATGGGAGAAAATATTTGCAAATTCTGGATGTGAAAAGGATCTAGTGTCTAGAAGAAAAAGAACTCTTAAAACTGAACAATTAATAGGACAGACAATGCAAATAAAATATTGGATCATTATAATTACAAAGATTGACCAAAACCCTCATATATTATTGGTGGAATGTAAATTGCAGCAACAACTCTGGAAAGGGGTTTGTTAATTTCCAGAACATTAAATACAGAGATACCAGATGGCTCAACAATTCCACCCCTAAGTATGTACACAGAGAATGGAAAACATGTCCACATGAAAATTGTACATAAAAATTCATAACATCATATTACATAATGCAAAAATTAAATAAATCTAAATGTCCATTAACTAATGAATGGATAAATTGCATGTTAAATCCATACAATGAAACATTATTCAGTCATAAAAAGAAATGAAGGGAAAAGGACTTGGCCCAGTGGTTAGGGCATCCGTCTACCACATAGGAGGTCCAAGGTTCAAAACCCCGGGGGCCTCCTTGACCCGTGTGGAGCTGGCCCATGTGCAGTGCTGAAGGGCGCAAGGAGTGCCTTGCCACGCAGGGGTGTCCCCAGCGTAAAGGAGCCCCATGTGCAAGGAGTGCGCCCCGTAAGGAGAGCTGCCCAGCGCTAAAGTGCAGCCTGCCTAAGAATGGCGCCACCCACATGGAGAGCTGACACTACAAGATGACACGACAAAAAGAGACACAGATTCCCATACCGTGCCGCTCACAACAACAGAAAAAGATGCAGCAAAATAGACACAGAGAACAGACAACCGGGGTGGGGGGGCGGAGGGAGGGGATTTAAATAAATAAATAAATAAATCTTAAAAAAAAAAAAGAAATGAAGAACTGTATATGCTATATGGTTGAACCTTGAAAACATTATACTGTGTGAAAGAAACTAGACACAAAAGACCACATTTTATATTTTTCAGTCTATATTAAATGTCTGCAATAACCAGATACACAAAGACAGAAAGAAGATAAGTGTTTGCCAGTGGCTGGAGAAGGGGGAATGGGTATAGGGTTAATTTTAGATATTGCAAAATATTCTTGAGGTAGTGTTGGTTGACACACAACTCTGAAAATTTACCAGAAACCACTAACACTACTTTACAAGTGAATTTTATGGAATTTTTGAATTGTATCTCAATTAAAATAAAATAATTATTCACTCTAAAGCTTCCTTGACTTATGCTTCACCACCTCTATTTATGAAAAATCCACTGACTTGAGGAAAAATCTTGGCTGTTATGTCAAAAGAGAAATACTACAAAAGCCCTGCTCATCCTAAAAATATTCTGGATTTGACATATGATGAAGAAAATTGTTGGGAGCAAGTGAAATCCACATTTGGTAGAAAAACTTATAAAAACTGGGATAAATTAGATATTTTCCTTTAAACTCCAGTATGTTTATATCCATTAATTAATAGATTTTATTTATTTATCAAATGTTTGTTGGCTATTTGCCATATGCTAGGTATCATACTAGACATTTATGATTCAACAGTCAATGTGATAGTGTGGATAATTCTTGATGATTACCTTTTAAAATAAACAAATATAAATATTTAATAAGACCTATGTAGGGAAATTAAAAGGTGATATGGGAGGTTATATAACTGAGGAGAGATTTTACTAATTGACTTTGTGAGAGAAGTCTATGGTGAAACTATAAAAGTGAATAGGAGGTAATCAGGAGAATAAAAGGAGATGTTGTATTTCAAGTAAAGGAAGAGTCTATGCAAAACTGGTTAGAAATGAACTAAAAAAAATTCAATATGATTGAGGCAAATAACTTTAGGGTTAATGATGAGAGATAAATCTGAAGTTGTAAGAAGGAACCTGATTATGCAGGATCCATACACGTTATGAAAGGGCTTTGGACTTCATTCTGTAAGGACTCTAACTATAAAAGAGAATTATAAGGACAATAGGATAGGACTGGAGTCAAAGAAATCCTAAGTGCTATTAAGATATAGGTTATATTTAAAGATTCTCCAAAAAAATACAATTAAAAAATTTGATGGGGTAAGGGGTTGGGGAGCAGGGTATATGGGAGCTCTTATGTTTTTTAATGTAATGTTTTGTGTGATCTATTACCTTTAAAAAAGATAATTAAAAATAAAATAAAGTAAAATAAAAAATAAACACTAAGTTTAAATGAAAAAAAATACATCTTATAATAATATTCAAATTGTATTATTAGTCATCACCAAGTATATAAAACACCCCCCCTCCCCCCTTTGTCAATGATCCTTTAGGGGCCTGTTTGAATTAGATGTTATTTCCACATATCCTCTGAGATTACCATGAAGAAACTCCTACATATAAAAGCTATGTATTCCAGTTGCTTTTTGGCTCAGAATTTTTTCTTATATGAAATTATTAGGGTTGTTGAATATAGAGAGGTAAGGGAAAATAGAGGTAGGCCTGAGTGATCTGAGTAAACTTTAAAGGACATGAGACTTTTGGTTCCATCAAAGACATCTCACTATTTTTCCAATGTCCTAAAGTCAAGGAAGAGGTTAAATACTTCTGAGACAAAAGGAACAACATTTCTCATTCCGCGTGAATGAAATGATGAAACAAATAGACTTTAGGAGGCCAAGGCATTTTTTAAGGCTATCATAGAAGTGAGTGTTATATTTCTTTTGGATGAAATTTTATATTCTATGAATGCGTCAAAGGAACAAAAATGTGGATACCTCATAATCTCTGGACTCAATTACAGGTTAACATTTCCAGATTATGACTTCAGAAAGTGTATATAATATGTACTTCTACAAAGATGTTTATCAGAAACCAGCATGCGTGCATATTTCCAGTGTGTTCTTGAAGCATTCTGCATTGTATTTATGTATCCAGCATATATTTATTCAGTACCTAAGGCAAAGCAGGCACTGGTTTAAAAAATTACTGGACTGTAAAATTACTGTGAGTTATGTGATTGCTTGTGCAAGTGTTTGGACTCTTGTTTTTGCATAGAATCTCATCTCACATGAGTCTCTTTTGCACTCTTTGAATCCCAGTTACACTAGATTTAATCCATTATGTCATGACTGCTGGTCCTGATAGAACTTTGTTTGTGTGCTTTTCCTCTGGGTATATAGTCTGACGTCATATATTATTGAGCTGGTACTCTAAAGAGCCATATACTCAAAGAGACTTTCCCTCACTAAACTTAGTTTGGTCGCCTATTTTGTTTCTTTGAAACTTGTGCCATGCCACTATGATAATTTCTTCCCATATAAATTAATTGTTTAGTGTGTGTTTTATAAATTTATCATGGTAAAGGCGTATGTGCATTGTTCGAGGGTTTTTCAGTGGGTAAACCTCAGGGTATAATAAATGTAGAAGCCTAGAAAATATCTCCACAGTTAATGCTATTTGGAAATTATACCTATGTTTACAGGATTCTGGCAAGCACATTCAGGCATGACACTGTGAGAATTCTTATGAGTGCATATTATAATTTTAAGGATTTGTCTTAGACAAAAGGAAAACTGCATCTTGTCAAAACTGATGGCAACATTTCCCAAGGTCACAGTCTTGATGGAAGATGGGAGAAAACAGGAAACTAGCACTGAAGGTTTTCTCTACAACTAGAGAATTTGCAGTGACTTAAGAGTCTTTTCTTTAAACTTCCAATCCCCTCCCTTCACTCTTCTACTTTACTGTAGGGATTCTCTTCCATGAACTCTGTATGCTCTTTTAGAGCTATGAGACAAAGTATAAAGGTATTTGCTTTAGTGAATACTCCAGCATTTAAGACATCATTAGGTAAATTTGTAATACCAGTAAATGAATTGCTCTGAATGTGTCATAATATACGATATCAGATGAATAAATGGAGTAGAACAATAATGTCTATCTATATAGATAAATGACCTAACTGCCTGAAATATTGAGGATGAAAAAGCAGTGAATGGGGTTAAGATTAAAGAATGCTTTATCCATAATTATCCATAATTATATATAAATTTTAAAAATACATATTATGTTCCTATTTTAAGGGTTTGTGAAAGAAAGAAAGAATCGGGAAAAGGTAATACCATAATACTTTATTTGTCAGATTAGTCACATATCCAAAATTGCAGATGAGAAATGGAAAGCAGATAATAGATTTTTACTATTTCAGAAGCCTCTGTTAGAATTTCAAGATCATGTTCACTTGCAGAAATATCTCAGCAATTCGCAGAGTGTTAATATATGCATTAAAGCAAATTCATTAGCTGTCCAAATTTCATATGTAATGCCTGAGTCATGCTTGTCTGGATTTTAACTTCATCCCTTTTTTACCATGAGACAGAAACCATTTATTTCTATTCCCTAAGTTATTTTGAGTGTGGGTTGTCACATATTCCACCTAAAGCAAGGACACTTTTAACTTCTTGACAATTTCAGTCTCTGGAAGATCCCTTTCAGTAACTGACTCATTGAGAGAAATATTAACTGAGATCGTAAACGGGAAGCACTGCAAAAGCCTGGCTTCATCCCCCATTTTGTCTGAGTATCATTGATGTGAAAGTAATCATTGAGCGAAATTCAAACCCCTGATACACTGGAGGAGACTTCTGTGTTCTAAGGAAGGACTTTCTGTATCATTTACCTTGAGTAATATAAAGGACATCCTCCTTAAGTTCCAGTCTATTGGTTGTCAACAATCCATGCTTTCAATATTTACTATGCACCTATCATATCTATTAGTGGATGTTGAACTTGTGGTAAAATAATGAACATACTAGATAAAGACTATTCTGATAGCTACCATATGGGTGAAGCATACATGAAAAAGAAAGAAAACAATATGTAATCAATGATAAAATGGAGGATTTACAATAAGTTACAGATGAAAATATGGCAATTCATGGGATTGTTATCTACAAAAGATTTAAGACACCATTTAATTGGCACACCATTAGGTGCTAGCCAGGAAGTACAGATAGAATGAAATGAATCAGAGAAATTTACACTATTCTGTCAGAAATTTTTGATATGATGGACTTTATTTAAATGGGCAAAGAAAAAGGTGAAGATATTAAGCCATTAATGTATTGAAATTCAGAACCTAGCCTGCCACTTTCTCTCTTGATTACTAACCTCAAAAATACTACTCTTCATATCTATTCCTAGTTGTTCCTGCTTATAGTAGTGCTTCTTGGTATCTTCCTTCCCAGGAAAGTGTCCTCCAGATTCTGAACATTTGAACTCCCATCTATCCATTATCACCTGGAATATGACAGTCTCATCAAATGATAGAAAGTCCATACATACCTATTACAGTCACATTAAGTTTACGGTGCTTTAATTTTCCTTGTAAAGTATGACTTCCTGAGAAGAATATCTGATCTGTCCTTTTCTTTGTACTAATTTCATAAAATATGGGTTTGTTTCAAAGTAATTGCTCAATAAACATTTTTTGAGTCATGTACAAGTAGGACAATAGTGGGACTGTTTTTTGGCAATGGACGGAAAAGATGATTTACATGGTTACCATAATTTGGTGTGTTGTTATTGATTTTATCAACTTGGTCCTGGAAAATTTTAAAAACTAATGATAAATTTGAATTGTTTTTAACAACAGAAAATTAAAGAGCCTCCTGAAGAAGATCTCCATGTTTTTCAGCACCTGATCTGGTCACTTTGACCTAGCAACTGTCCTTTAGAATTACCAAAACAAAGAAAAGAAATAAGAATCATGTCACATCTGAATACTTCTCGATCCTCTCCTGTCACCTTCTCTCTGATGGGCATCCCAGGCCTGGAGCACCTGCATGTCTGGGTCGGGATCCCCTTCTGGTCCATGTACCTTGTGGCTGTGATGGGGAACCTGACCATCCTGGCTGTGGTGCAGGCAGAGCGAAGCCTCCACGAGCCCATGTTCCTCTTTCTGTGCATGCTGTCAGTCACTGACCTGGTCCTCTCCACTTCTACCCTGCCCCGCATGCTCTGCCTGTTCTGGCTTGGAGCCCATGACATCGCCTTTGATGCTTGCCTGGCCCAAATGTTCTTCATCCACAGTTTTACTATCATGGAATCAGGCTTCTTCCTGACCATGGCCATTGATCGCTATGTGGCCATATGTCACCTCCTGCACCATAGCACCATTCTCACCCACACTCGCATTGCTATACTGGGTATAATTGTGGTTGTTCGAGGTGTTCTATTCTCCACATCCCATCCTGCTCAAACAGCTTTCCTACTGTAGAACACGAGTAATTGCCCACACTTACTGTGAGTTCATGGCTGTGGTGAAGCTGGCTTGTACAGACACAAGGGCCACCAAACATTATAGCCTCTGTGTTTCTTCCATCATTGGCTCATGTGATGCAATTTTCACTGCTATATCCTATGCCTTCATTCTCTGATCTGTATTTCAACTGCCATCCCGAGAAGCTAGCTTTAAGGCTTTGGGCACATGTGCCTCTCATGTTTGTGTCATTCTTGTCTTCTACTCCACAGCTGTCTTTTCCATGTTCATTCACTGTTTTGGGAAAAATGTGCCTCCACATATCCATATTTTCATTGCAAATATATACCTTTTAGTACCCCCTTTTCTCAATCCCATTGTATATGGCATAAGGACTAAGAAAATAAGGGAACATGTTGTCAGAGCACTAAGGGTCAAAGTTGCCTGACTTTAATTCTATCATTAAATAGATGGTTCAAGAAAATGAATAGAAATAATTTAAATATACAGAGAAAAAAGCTAACTGCTCTCACTCCCCTAAGCTGAATTTCCCACCTGAAATTTCTGTTACTAAACATCTTTAAGTTCTCCGAATTCTAACTCAATGAATATTTTTAGCATTTTCATTTAGTAAGCATTGATGAAAATTTTGTTAATCTCCCCCTCACTATGTATCATTTGAAGATAGTTACAGTTAGGGAATGAATAGTAATTGGAAGGAGGAAAAGTCTAAGTAAGCACTGTAGGAAACAAAAGAGCTAACTGGAGAACTACTTGCTGGATAGTATATGCCAAGAGGTTTGAAATAATTTTGATCCATATAATTCTCAGTGATTGTTTAGTTCAGATGATAAATGTTTTATCTATTTTCAAAGGAAATAAACTGAAAGCTTAGCATTTAACCTGCTATAAATACTAGAAATTTCCTTAGGAAGAGATTACACTTACTCCACAAAAATTAAAGCTAAATCATGAATTAGTGTTAAGGTACCAGGTTTTTGTTATGGCTTCAGCTTCCAGAGTACTCTTGATGGAATTATGGGATGTTCTATATAATAAACCAAAAACCTGAATTCTACTGACTGATATAACTGAAGTTATATACTTAGAGTTTCCTATCTAGCAGTCAGAAGTACCAAATCACCAGGCTCCCATGTGCATTGTGTCTTCCCCATTGACTGGTGATATAGAATCTAATATTAAATACATAACCTGGAATTTCTTATTAGCCAAAAAAGCCAAATACCCCCTGTATTATTCCCCCAAACAAGGAATGACTTCTTTCTTTAGTTCTTTTTCCTCAGTTGTCACTATATTCCCATTCTAGCTATCTAATTTTTATTTATTGTTATCATCATCACCTTCATCATCATTACTATCCCTAAGGTTCATGGGCTTTACCTTCAAGCTATGTGCAAAATGATTTCTTTGGTATTTGTGCATTAAAACTTTTCTCTATTCCTCGATTATTAGCCCTAGAACTAGAACATGCATTATTAAACATGTGAAGACAAACATCTCTGCATTCATGAATTACTCAGTCCATAGGTCAACAATGGAGAGTGTGAACTTTTCTGTTGTAGAGAACTGGAATTCTTTGGTGTCATTCACTTAACATGAAGAACTCAAAGTCAGGAACAACCTTGAGGTGTACATTAGTTATGTGGAAATCACATGTTTGAGATTCATGCAGGATATCAAGGTATATATGTATTTTAGGAGAAATGTCTCACCCAAGGTACATATTCAAATATTTTCAACAAATAGGTCAGCAGAAAGGACAATTGTGAGCGAATTTATTCAGATTATATTTGCATAAGGAAGAATAAAGGGAATCTGAAAAATGCTGAGTTTTTTGCTACTATGTCCTACTCGTCTCATTTAAGTCATTCATTTCAAATGCTTTGGATTTGATATTGAGACTATGATTTCTCTAAGCCATTGCTCCAAAGGTCATAATGTTCCTTCCATGTCAAACATGTACCTTAATTAGCCTTATCAAGTCTGACTTAGATTTCCTTTCCCACCACATCTGTCATTTACTGACCCTACCAATAGGGGCAATTTCATTGCAGAATTAGACTCTTATTTCTCCTGAGTAAAGAATAATGTCAGAAAATAAAAGCATTTATGAAAAGATAGTTTTTGTTTTGTGTTTGTGTCAGAAAGACAAGGGTTCTATCATAGGGTATAATTCACCTTTTGAAGCCAGCTTTTCTGAAACCACGTAATGCTCTGCCTTTGTTGTAGGTTAACTATAATACAACATTTTCCTGAGACATTCCCAATTTAACCCTTTGCCTAAGTTTAATAACCAATAGCTCCCCATTTCAATATATTCTTTAGAAAATTTAACTATCATACCTATGTCAGATATCCATGACTCGTTATATTTTTAACAATTTTTAGACTAATACATTTATTAAATATGTATATATATTTATGATTATTTAGTTTTAATTATATACAGTGAAAATTTCAGACAAATGTATAGCCCCTGTAATTATCAGCCCAATCACAGTAAAGGACATTTGATCCCTCCCAGGAAGGTCCTTCCCTTTCTTCTCTTGATAATGTAGTGATGGGGCAATGAATGCTTTCTGCAACAGGAGTGTTGTGCTTTTGTTTCATGAACTTACAATTTCTGCATATCAATGTATACAAAGTTAAGATTAAAAAATAATATACTGTTTCATTTGCAACTACTTGATCTTCTTTAGTTTTCTCTGGGAAAAAAAGCTTACTTTGTCTTATTAACTAAAAATTAATTAAACTTTCTTTCTCTTCTTCTGCTTTCACATTCTTATCCTCTTCCGTTCATTTTCACTTCTCCTTTTTCATCTTCTCATTCATCACTCAGCCTTCAGGGTATTTGTCTTTTGTTCTGTATTTTCACCAATGGCAGCATTCCTTATTTGGAAGGCTTGTACTTTTGTTTCCTTTCATAAGAAAGGCTGCTTACTGTCAGGTGACCAAATTACAAACATTCTTTTACATTTTGTAGGGTTTTAGACTCCATGATAATTTTGGGGGGTAGTCCCATAGGTTGGTTACTGGTTAAGGATCCATGTTTTGGAGCCAGTCTGCCTGGGTTCAAATTCATTAATCTTCCCCCATCTGGTTTTATGGTTATTTCATTCATCTTAATCTCATTTACTTGATTTTTTAAAATGAAATATAGAGTCTACGTCATTTGATCGTATGAGGATTAATTAATATATGCAAAGAAGATTAATCCAATGACAAAGAGGAAACAATATTAATTATTTTTATTATTCCCTCAGAATTATAACTCCATAATGTCCAATATTTGCATCTTTAAAAAAGCTTTAGGGAGCAGATGTAGCTCAAGTGGTTAAGTGCCTGTTTCCCATATATGACATCCCAGCTACCTGATCACTGGTACCTCCTTAGAAAGAAAGAAAGATAAAAATGCTTTATGTGGAGGTATTCTCGGGACTTGGAGTTGTCCTGGGTGGTGCCCCAGGGACAATTGCCGGACACTGTCTGTCCTTCCATGGCCCACTGGATGGAATGTGGGAAAGTGTGGGCTATGGTGTGGAACACAGGACATAGGGTGTAGCGATGCCCAGAGATGTACTCACCAGACGCAATGGATGTGACATGATGATGGGGGAGAGTGTTACTGTGGGGGGAGAGGTGGGGTGGGGGTGGTGGGGGCGAATGGGGATCTCATATTTTTTTAATGTAATATCTTTTTAAAAAATGAATAAATTGAGTAGAATTTGGAAAAATAAAATAAAATAAAATAGAAAAAAATGCTTTAAATATGACCATTATATCTTGTCTAATAACTTTGAAATTGAGTAATATTTGTTTATTTTATGTTAATATAATGTAAATTTCATTCTCTTCTCTCTTAACTACATTTTGCTCTGCCTGATAGTATCTTAAGAAAAGTATTTTCTTATTATTTAATATTGTTTTATAACATGCTACATATTGGAACATCATTAAAGGCTTCTGGTGGATAGAATAATGTTATTTTGATGCAATGGAGCAGTGATAATATAGTTTCCACTTTTCATTTCTTGTATTGATCCAGCCATCCATTATTAATATAGCTATCCATACAATTCCTACAGTAGGCCATTTATAATATGTGTTTAATAAAAACCTTTTAAATTGGATTGATTTTAAATTTGATTACTTAGCAATCAGTCTGGCTTAATGGAAAAGATTGGATGAGTAGGTTCAAGGTAAGAACATTTCAGGGTGGCTAGAATTTAAAGACTCATCATTTATTCAAGGCTTAATGTAACAGAAATAGAAAGGAAAGATAATCTAATTATATGCATGAGATAACTGACTTATCTTTATAAAATAGTTATGAAGACTTCTTGTCCATGTGGCAGGCATATTGCCCACTGTCAGAGAGTATGACATTGTACTTTGGGGTAGAAATAATTACAGGTATGCAAGCAAAGCCATTGACTAATTTGGTGAACTGGGAAAGATGGTGCAGGCACAATTCATCTCTGTTATTTAGTTATTGCTCACATCTAAGGAACCAAGTCCAGGGAAAAAATTAATGAAAGTTGGAATGTAGTTAAATTTATGCTGATAGACTTATCTTCCCTACATGATGCAGAAGAAAGACATGCCTATAAATCCACATATATCTGGGTTGATATGAAAAATGATGTCACTGGGGAAGCTTATGATTAAGGACAAAACAAGCCATGATACCTGGGTGAAAATAAGGTGGTGGGCCTGTAAGCCCATAGACCAACCAACTGACCAGCAGTCTTGCTCTAACTTCCTTTTGACTCCCATCCATACTGGGGATTTCCTGGGAGACCCCTCCATTAGACAATGCAAATCAGATAAACTGTTAAATGCCAGCCTTCAAAACAGCAGGGCTACAAGAAATGAAGCTGATTATTTATTTCAGAAGACCTCATATTTGTAAATGTTTCAGGGGCTGAGGTGTTAGGTTGTTTCTTATCCCATTAGATATCCAACTCTTAGAGAATCACCTCAGAGCCTCCCTTTACACCCAGAGGGCTGGATGCTCATGTAAGTGTGCCAGATTTTAAGACAGACTGAAATGTGATGGTGACAGTTTAACGTAGGTTATGTTCTAGGGTTGGCAGGTGTTATATCAGAGGCAGCAGCAAAAACAGCATGATAATACCTCTGCACCTGCACAGAAGCACCACTAACTGCTCTTGTTAAAATAGTATAAACTTGTTGTGATATCCAACATAAAAAGTTATTGGAGGTATAGACAAATTAATTGGCCAAAGCAATAATCCAATTGGATAAACTGTGGAGAGGTTATGAATGAATGGCCAAGTTCTTAAATAATATAAATGCTGGTAGTCACAGACGTAAATATGTTTAATTTTTTATTCCATTATTTAAAGTGTCTATCAGGATCCTAAGGTGAAAGGAGTGGAAATGAAGGGTAACTGAAACCTCTTTCCATTTCCAATGACAAATTTGACTTTAGGTTCTACTTTAGTGCATTTCCCCCTTGAAATATATACAAATGGGTCCATAACTGTTTTACCTGGCCACATTGTTTACTATAAAAATTGACTTCAGATTGATGCATTGCAACTGGACTAGGACTTCTATAAGGAATTATAGTTATTTGTGGTTAACTCTAATTTTGGGTTTCCCTAATCTGGTAACTAGTAATTGACCTTGTGCCTCTTTGTGCAGCCCTGAATATTATACATATGGCATCTGCCAAGACATATTGGCTGTTGTGAAATATAGAGCTTAAAATCCAAGGAAATTCCACACTTACCATGTAAGTTTCACTCTTTTGTACCAATAAATTCCTGTTATCCACGTAAGGTGAGGACTGCTCACCCTACATGGAGTACTATACTCACTGAAGCTAAATTCCAGACATTACTCTGCTTGCTTGTTGTGTTTTTGCTACATATACCAAGAAATGTAATTTATCATGTAAACTGCATCGATTCACACTTGATTGCCTCTAAGTTCCAAATTTACCTTTTGCCTATACTATGAAAATGGGCTTTGGTCTTTCAAGGGTTTCTTTTTTGTTAGTTGATACGTGCTATATTTTGTCAGGAGATGGCACTGGACAAATCTTGCAGGTAGTAAGGTGCTGCTTGCTGTTTCCAAAGTGCTCACTCAGGAGACTCCTTCAGTTTGGGTGCCTTTTTCTGGCTCTAGCAGGATCCTACTGTGTTTGCAGTATTTCCTATCCCCAATTTCTCTTGTGCACAGCAGCAGGCAGAAAACAGCAGAAATAGCACCCACTTTCCAGTAGTTTTCCCTGGAAATCTACAAACAACTTAACATTGGTCAGCCAAAGGGATGCTGATGCAATGTACAAGAAATCTGTTGACTTTTATAAAGGGTATTTATTTGGGGTAGAAGCTTACAGTTACCCGACCATAAAGCATAAATTACTTCCCTCAACAAAGTCTGTTGCCACGTGTTGGAGCAAGATGGTTGCCAACATCTGCAAGGGTTCAGGCTTCCTCTTCCTCTTAAAGATCCATGGTCCCACCTTCTTCCAGTATCAGCTGTGGCTGGAATAATTCTCATCACTCTCCTGGGGCTCATTTCTCTCTGAGCTCAATTGCTCTGCACTCTCCACAATGCCATCTCTAAATTATCAGGCAAAATGTCTCATTTCTCTTCCCAGGGCCTTTGCCATAGCTAAAGGAGCCTTCACTCTTCCCTCATTATCTTCTTCTGTGTGTTTACATCCTGAGTCTCCAATATCCAAAATTTCAACTCCTATGCCATGTAGTTTTCTCTGTGAGTCCCTGCCCACCTGTGAGTCCCTGCCTACCAAGGGATAGGGACTCAATGTACTACTAATGTGGCCCAATCAAATCCTTAATCATAATTTAACCAAGTAAAAATGAAACCTCCAAATTTAACACAATCTAATATGCCCAGAGGAACAGACCAATTTACAAACACAATCCAGTAACTATTTTTGGAATTCATAAACAATGCCAAATTTCTGCACAACTATTAGTGGCACACTAGAAAATTGATTTCTGGTAGTTTCCAGAGATAGTGTCACAGGAGCAGCAGAACAGCAACCTCTTTGTCATTCAGTGATCCAAGACTGCTATCTCCAATGTGGTTTGGATTTAAGAGTCAGGGGAGGAAGAATGTCTTTCTAGGACCTTCTATCACAAACCTAATAATAGTCACTTTTCCTGTATTCTTTTTTTTTTAATCAAATCAATTTTATTGTATATAATAATCAATTAAATTCATCCAGTGTACAATAATTGGTATTTGGCATAATCGCATGATTGTGCATGCATCATTTCAGTTATTGTTAAGGGTATTTTCATTATTCCAGTAATAATAAACAAAAAACAGACAGGCAAATAAACCAGAAAATTCTTCACCTCTCAGTCACTGTTTCACCTGCTATTTCTGGCTATTCTTGCACAAGTATTTATTTATTTTTTAAGCAGTTTTATTGAGGTATATTCACATACCATATGAGCTATCTAAAATGTATAATTAATGGCTTTTAGTATAATCACAATATTATGCATTCATCAACACAAAATTTTAGAACCATTTCACTACCAAAAGATAAACTCCATGCCCCTTGGCATGCCTTCCCCACCCCTACATAACCAGTCATCTAATTCTGTTTTTATAAATTGACTTATATTTACAGTTATAGAATTATACAATATGTTACACAATATATTTAGTTCATAGTAGTGCAATCATACAGTATTTGTCCTTTTGTCTCTGGTTTGTTTCACTCCACATAATATCCTGCAGGTTCATCCATGTTATCATATGCTTTAAGACTTCATTTCTTCTTACAACTGCATAATATTCTATTGGGTGAATATACAACAGTTTGTTTATCCATTCATCAGTTGATGGACACCTGGGTTGTTTCCAGATTTTGGCAATTGTGAATAATGGTGCTGTGAACATCAGTGTGTAGATGTCTCTTCATGTCTTTGCTCTCAGTTCTTCTGGGTATATACCCAGTAGTGGTATCTTTACTTCTTATTAGCCAATACTTCATTACTCCAATCCCCTGTTATAGTTAATTAATTTATATTAAAAATTTCCTCTTAAATTGTTGTGTGATTTATCTCCCTTGATTGTAATCAGACTGATACAGAGGCAAATTGTGTTGTTGGAAGAGATGGATTTAGTGGATCTTTAATGGATACTTCCCATAATATTTTTAAACTGTAGCAAGTTATTGCTACATTGTGTTAACTAATGAATGAAATCCTTCAACTTGTAAATCCCCCTTGTTTAAAATATCATCCCATGCTGTATTTAATATACAGAAGGTAACTAGCAGAGTAAGATATTACTTTACTACATTGACTTCAGGGATGTTTAAATTTTCGTAAAGAAATATTCAGTATACTTTGTTCTTATTATCTTTATAATTACCCATATTTTCACGTAACTGCATTGTTGAATCAAAAATTGAAAGACGTTATGAATTACAAAACTAAAAATCAACAATTGTGGGCCACTTATTAGAATTGAGAAACTTTCAACATTTCTGTACATGTTTTGCTTAACCTCACTGATTTAAATCATATAGCACAAAGTGTTGGAGAGTTGAATGATTTATGAAATCCAGTATAATTTCCACACCTGTTTGGGAGAGATGGTTATATTAAAATCACTATATGCATATATCTTTTGGTACTTATTCATGCAGGTTATTATTTGTTATTCCACTAGAAAAATCCTAAATAAATATTCTGATTTAGCAATGCATAAAAGAATGGTATATAGATCAGAATGATGGGACGAAATGTAAAACATAGAAACAGTCTACTAGCATAGAGAAGTCTGGTTTAATCAGTCACCGGATGACAAAGTATTAAGCTACAGCTCATGTGTACAGGGTCAATGATTTAAATTATTATATAATAAAAATGCAGTGTGTTTTCTCAAAGGGAATCAAGGTTACATAAAAATTCTCACAGCGGCATGTCATGATTTAAAACAGCTTGTATACAATTGTGAGCTGATAAAACTAAACTGGGGCATTCAGGTTGTTTCCTACCTCCAAACAACTTCTGCTTCCAAAGCTCAGGGAAAGTAAATTTAAAACTGGGAAGAAATGTGAAATATCTGAGATGTAGAGCCCCTCTCACCACCAGAACTCTGATGCACTCAATCCTTTGCCCTCCAAACAAACAAATACAAAGCATTACAATTCAGAATGTTCTTTGACACTATATAATAAATCTTATCTAGTAGTGTAAGTTCAGAAGCCTTATTTTTCTTCTCAGACTTCCCTTGACTCTAAACGTCTTGTACTAAATGTGACACTGAGAACACCTATAAAATTGATACAACTTACAGAAAAAAATACTTGAAGGTATTAGAAAGGAATCAAGGCTGCCAATGATAACTAAGGGATTCTAATTTTTGAGAAGGGAGGAGCAAAAAAGGAACACTGAATGTCCCTGAGCTCTTTCTTCAGCATGTAGCCAATTATGAGTAAGTTGAAATAAAACCCAACAGACAATGGTAATCTTCCTGGACTGGGAGGGAGATATCAGAATCAATAATGGATAAGGTAGCGAGCCCCAACTTTTCTGTGAGTTCCTTTCCCTGCAAGTTATTGGCAAATTCCTAACCACTGCAAGCGCAGGGTTCACCCAAGAATTCCCGCAGAAAACAGGAATGGAAAGGCTAAAGAACTGAGCCAATATTTCAACAGGCAATGCTTACTGGAAGCTAGCAAGTATGGATTCTAAACCTTGACTTAACAGAGAAGCTTTTGTAGACACCCTGATATTTCTGTCAAGATCTGGATCATATTCAGTATTAAAAGTCTGAGAAATGCTCCATCTCTCAGTGAGAATCACATCCTAGGAACAAGGACTACTTCACAAGATTTAATACAAAGCTTAAATAAGGTTAAAGGCAGATCTTGATGGGATCAACAAGATAAGCTACATTTTTTTCTTCCTGCTAAAAAATGTGCAGTTCTCTTAGAAGAAAGATTATATCACCCAGACCATTTATAATATTTTATTAAAAAATTGCCACCATCTTCCCAATAACTTTTAAGGCGTACAAAAGAAAATTGACCAAAAAGTAAAGGAAATATATAGGAAAATGTACTCAGGTGAATCATAATTTTAGGTAAATAGCATAAGAGATTATATAAACAAAATTTAAGTATAGAAGAAAAATTATGAAACTACAGAGAATTTTAACCAAAAATATCAATGTGTAAAACTTTGAGAGCAGGCAAATAAAGTGATTAATTATCTTCTTGGAAACATTGGAAGACTGGTAGCAGCTTTTAAAGAAAAATAGATGGAGCAATGAAATCGTATTTTTAAAATGGCAAGGAGAATTAATATTGGTAATCTAAAATTTTATACTCATGAATATATCTTTCAATTATGAAGACAAAATAGACACTCCAGGCAAAAATCTGAGCACATCTACATATTTTATTTATTTCTCTTTCCTTATTTCACTAGCTAATACCTTCAATGCAATATGGAATAAGTGGTATGGAAGCAGACATGCTTGAATATTTTTCCTAATCTTAAGGAAATGTATTCATTACTTCCTCATTAAGCATGAACACAGCCATAGATTTCTGGGAAAGTATCTCTCAAATTTTGTTGAAATTGTCATGAATGTCATCACTTTTTCCTGAATATTCTGAGATTGGTTGCATTGTTTTCTGCTTCATTTATTAAGTACGCATTTATAGTTTATTATGTTGTTAACTGTATAATGTCAAAATAATTTTGCCTTGATATTATTGATTATGATTTATCATCATTTTATTTCTGAATTTGTTTTGCTAATTTTGTGGTAAGTATTTCTATGTATATTTGAAGATGGATATTATTCTTATAATTTCCTTACAAGTTTTAGAATCAGGGTTCCCCTGACCTAATAATTTAGACTGGAAACTATTCTTTCCCCCTGTACTTAATGAAAATTTTGTTGTGAGAGTGGTATAATTTATTGCTTAAAATAGTTAATAAAATTAATAAGCAAAACTTCCTAGGAATGGAGGATTTTTAAAAAGTTTTTTATATGAGATTTTCATGAGGATATATTTCATTTGATAGGATTAGGACTATTCATATTGCATATTTATTTTTTACCAGTGTTTTAATTTGTGTCTCAAGAAATGTGCTTATATTATTTAAGTTGTGAATGCAATATCAATAATTCATTCACAAAATCCAATTATTTTTAAAATGTCTTTACTATGAGGAAGTATCCATTTTTTCTTTTCTCATCAGTAATTTGTGGTCCATTTTTCTTTTTCTTTTTTCTTTCTTTTTTTTTTCCTTTTGCTTAGTTTTTGGCCTTATCATTTTGTTTCTTTATTTTAAAGGAAGTTTTAAATTACATTAATGTTACATCAAAAATATAGAGAATTCCTCTATGTCCCCCCACTTCCCCCTCCCACACCTTTCCTTATTGAGAACATCTTTCATTAGTGTGGTACATTTGTTACAACTGATGAACACATATTGAAGCATTGCTCCTAAGCATAGTCTATAGTTTACTTTATGGTTTAGAGTTTGTACCACACAATTTCACAGATTTTGACAAATTATAAAATGGCTTGTATCCATCATTGCAATATCAAGACCAAGTCCAATGGCCCCAAAATGCCAAGTTTTACACTTATTTTCCTTCTCCCTCCCCTCAGAACCTCTGGTGACTACAGCATTTATATCAACGTTACAAGTTCTTCTATTACTAGAATAACAATACATCTACTTTAGTCCATAGTTGCATTTCCACCTTATGTAAGTATGTTTTTCAATCTTGATTTCGAGATGGTGATGCCCACTTTACTTCTGATTTATAGAGGCTTAGATCCCATGGGGCAGATGGATAGAACTGTCTTGCTTGCAGATTTAGATACTTTCTGTTTTGGGGGATTGACATTATCCAACATCATCCTTTTGTTAGTTGTCCTGGGTGAGTCTGATAAATTGGAGGGTAGGTGCTGCAACTCTGCTGAGATTCAGAGTTCAACCAGCAGATAAACAGCTGGAACATATATTTAATTGTGCAGTGCTAATTATAGGTATAAATAAAAGGGGCAAAATAACCATGTGTTAGAAAATTATAAATGAGTCTAATTCTGATACATTGGGGAAATAGGTTATCATAAACTCCAAGGTAGGGCCCACTGAGGGGGTACCAATTTCCTGGGGTTGTCTGCCATGCTTAAAGTGTCTAGATGTCTCGAGAGCCTTCAAGAGCACTTCTGCTTGAGGCACTGTTTACTCTGGCAGTCAGTGAAATGCTCCTGAGATGTGCATAAGCATAATCTTTGAAAGACTCCCCAATTCACTTTGAAATTTCTTAGCCCTAAAAACTCATTTGTATTAATACTTTCCCCTTTGGTCAAAGTCTTTTTCCAAATGCATCACTAGGTGGTGCTTGATAATAATCCAGGGTGTTTCATCTCTTGGATTCCTGTCCCATGCTGGGGGGAAGGTGGTGAGTTTATATTCTGATTTTGGCTCAGAGAGATGTCACATTTGAGCAGTAAGGAGGCTTTCACAAGGTAACTGTTAGCAATATATATTACTAGGCTACATTTCAATTTCACAAGAACAAGGTTCATAAGTACATGCATCAATATCAATCGCCTGGTGTATTGGTCTGTCCTTTGCTAGGCACTGCCCATGTGACTTAGAGAATCTTGCCCTCTGTTAGCGAATGCAGCAAGACTCCCCAGCATGGGAATTCAATATCTTGTTGGTTATTGTGTGGCCTTTACCCACCAAGACATTATCCCATGACCACAAGGACACATTCATATTCCATAGAAGCATGCCCCAGGTGCAACCTTCCTCACCCATCCCCCACTACTGACACCCTGCAAAAGTTATCTGCCCTTGCAGCCCTTCTGCAATCAAAACTTCCCCCAAAACAAAGCCAAAAATAATAATAAAATAAAATAATAAAAATATTTTTGAATTGTGCTTATCATCACTGTAAGATCAGTTGTCTTTTATGTATATTGACAATTTCTTCTGTATGTTTTTCCTAGTGTCTTATTTTTTTCCTCTTTATTTTCCAAAAAGCTTTAGAAAACTCACATAGAAAATAGGGGATTCCCATAACCCCTCCCCTCTCACCCACCTTCACTAATAACATCTTCCATGAGTAGGTATATTTGTTACAACTGATAAACAAATATCGAAGACTTGTTACCAGGCATGGTCAATGGTACACTTTACAGGTATTGACGAAATGTATAATGGCCTGTATCCATGCATGTAAATCATGCAGAACATTTCCAATACCCCCAAAATGTCTTATGTTTTCTCCCTCCACCCCACTCAGAACCTATGGCAAACACTAGATTTCAATTTTTAAAGAATAAAGTTCATAGCTACATGTATTAATAATGAGAACTTAACATACTGGTCTGTTTCCTTTTAGTAGGTGCTACTATATACTCTAGAGATTCTTGCCCCTCTATTTGAGAACATAGAAGGACTCCCCAGAATGGGAGTTCAATATTTTCTTGTTTATAGTGTGGGTCTTCATCCACTGGGATGGTATCCTATGACAAGATGAACACATTCATATTCCATAGATTTCTTTGCCACAGGTACATCCTTTCCCACATATCCCACAACCACCAATGCCCTGCACTCATGACCCTCCTCTGTTACGTTTGATGAAAGAGCATTCCCACCATTGTAGTTTCAGCCACAGACATACAGACTCCCAGAGTTCACCTGTTCCTTCCTCCAGCCCTCCCCCCTGTTCCAACCCACTCCAGCCCTCCATCCTGCTCACTTTCACATTCCAGCACCATTGACCCTACTCACATCCATGTACCTCCATCACCCCCACACCACTACCAAACCAGTCCCTTCCACATTATCACAGGTTTTTCCCTTATTGAACATTGGCTCACCACACGCTACTTCCTGTTTGTCTCCTGATCACCTTCCTTCCAGACTCTATCTATGTAAGTCAGCTCAATATTCTGAGGTCATATCACTGAGGTCGTGCAATGGTCCTTTAGTGACTGGCTTACTTCACTCTACATAACACCTTCAAGATTCATCCATGTTGTTGTGCATATCAACACTTCATTCCTTCTGACAGCTGAGTAATATTCCATTGTATGTATATACCAAAATTAGCTTATCCATTTATCTATTGATGGACCATGAGGTTGTTTCCAACTTTTGACAGTAATGAATAATGACATTATGAACACTGGTGTGCCTATATCGGTTCATCTCACTGCTTTCAATTCTTCCGGTAATATACTCAGCAATGGGATTGCTGGATCATATGGCAATTCTATAGATAGCTTCCTGAGGAACAATCAAACTGTCCTCCAGATGGTTGCACCATTCTACATTCCCATCAGCTCTGGGTGAGCATTTCCTTTCCTCCACATCCTCTCCAACACTTGTACTTCTCTGTTTTTTAATAAGCACAGTCTAAAAGCTTTAAGATGATATCTCATTGTGATTTTGATTTGCATTTCCCTAATAGCTAGTGATGTTGAATATCTTTTTATGTGTTTTTTAGCCATTTGTATTTCCTCTTTGGAATATGGTCTGTTCAAATCCCTTGCCCATTTTTCAAATGGGTTGTTTGTCTTTTCATTTTCTAAAGCAGGATTTCTTTATGGATGCCAGATATTGGACATTTATCAGAAAAAAAAAAAACCAAGTATTTTCTTCAATTGAGTAGGCTCCCTTTTCACTTTCTTAACAAACAAATTTGAAGCAAAAATAAATAAAAAATAAAAGGTTTTAATTTTGAGGAGAACCCATATGTCCATTATTCCTTTTGTTTCTTATACTTCAGGTACAAAGTTTATGAAACTATTTCTTACTCAAATATCTAGGAATAAATTTAAGTAAAGATGTAAAGAACTTGTAAACAGAAAACTGCAGAACATAATTAAAGAAAATCAAAGAAGTTCTAATAAATGTAAGACTATTCCATGATCATGGATTAGAAGATTAAACTTCATTGTGATGTCTATCGTACCCAAATTGATTTACAGATTTAACAAAATTCCAATAAAAATTACAGTAGCATCTTTTACTAAATTAGAAAAGCAAATTATGAAATTTACTAGGAAGGGCAATGGATTCTGAATAGGCAAATATCTACTGAAAAAAGAAAATGAAATTGGAAGAATCACACTAACTGACTTTAAATCATACTACCAATCTGCAGTGGTCAAAACTGCATTGTATTGGCACAAAGATAGACATAATGACCAATGGAACTGAATTGAGAGTTCTGCTGTAGATTCATATGTATGTGATCAACTGATAAATGACAAGGCCACCAAGCTCACTCATCTGGGACAGAATGGCCTTTTCCACAAATGGTGCTTGGAGAACTGGACATCTGTATGCAAAAGAATGAGAGAGGATCACCATCTCACTCCCTATGAGCCTCAGTAGAGGTGCAACATCTACTCTCTGGTTCATTGGACTTACCCAGGTCAGCTAACAGGGAGGTGGACATGGTCAATTATCACACCAGGGAACCAGAGGTATCTACACCTGCAAACAGGAGAATCGCATCCACCAGCCATGTGGGATCTAAGCCCCCTCTCAATTTAGAGGTAGAGGGGATATCACCATCCCAGGGTCCACAGGATGGAGGAATAAAATATGGACTAGAGTGGACTTACTGGTATTCTACTATAGAACTATTGTGACTCTATCAATGGAAGAAAGTGCATCATTGATGTAGAGACAGTGACCACAGTAGTTGCTGACAGCAGGGAGAGGGAAAAAGAGATATGATGTGGTGGCATTTTCAGGATTTGGACTTGTCCTAAATGATATTGCAGGGACAGATGCTGGACATTATATATCCTGCCAAAACCCACTGAGTGGACCGGGAGAGAGTGTAAACTACAATGTAAACTATAATCCATGCAGTGCGATGCAACAGTACCCCAAAAGGTATTCACTAAATGCAATGAATATGCCACAATGATAAAAGAGGTTTTTGATGTGGGAGGAGTGGGGGGGCGGCAGGGTGTGGGGAATATGGGAACCTCTTATATTTTTAACTGTCAAATTTTTTGTGATCTAAAAAAAGACAATTTAAAAAAATTAAAACAAGAAACCTGCATATAAGAGCCAAGATCATAAAATTCCTAGAAGATAATGTAAGGAAGCCTCTAAAAGATCTTGTATTAGGAAATGGCTTCATAAATTTATGATTTAAAAAAAAGACAAAAAAAATTTAGAAAGAAATCTACATATAGGAGCGAAGACCATAAAACTCCTAGAAGATAATGTAAGGAAGCATCTACAAGATCTTGTATTAGGAAATAGTTTCATAAACATAATTTTTAATGTACCATTTGTTTTAGTTATTAATAAATCCCCTTTGTTACTTTATTATTTCCACATTTTTACTTTTTTTCATGTTTTTCTTCTTTTCCCCACTTTCAAGTAGAATTTTAAGCAATCTGTTTATGTGTATATTTATTTATATATTCATTTTGAAGAAACACAAAATAAACAATGAGGAAATGAAGCCAGAATTCAATAACAAAAATGCTACCTAAAAATTCTCTAATATTTAGAAATTAAGCAAACATGTCTCAATATTTTATTTGTTAGGGAGGAAGTCATAATGTAAACTAAATATGTCATGGACCAAATAAGAATAAAAGTATACAATGGCAAAAACTGTGGGATGCAATGAAAGCAAAAGTTACAGAGAAATCCATAGTTTAAAATACATGCATTCCAAAAGAAGAAAGTTTCATAATTGATAACATAGGCTTCCTTATCATGAAATAAAAGAGACTGAAACTACGTACCAAGAAATAATAAAGGGAATGAAATGGTATGTAAAATTTAGACATAAAATGAATGATTACATGAGAGATATTGGTCTTAACCTAAATACATTTTATGTAGTTTGTGAAATAAATATCTTTACATTTGAGCATAATGATTTGAATCTCCAAACAATGAGCACACAAGAGTCCAACCTGTTCTGTCCCAGGAAAAATGTTTTTTTTCCTTTATTATATATTTGAAAGATAATTATTGGTATGCAAGATTCAGAAAAGTGAGTCTGTGCTACCTGCTTACTGGGTACCTTATTTTTTATACCAAAAAGATTGAGTGCAGGTAGCATGCAGAGGTAAATAATATACAAAAGAATGTGGGTAGAAGGGACAGCATGTCCAAAATGGTGGCTGAAGTAGAAGAAAGTAAGAATATTAAACCTTGAGGAAAATGAAAATGTGAGCTGTGCATGTGTTAAATGCTTTGAGTTGTGCCTCCTTTTGTTTTAGGTGATGTGGGAGTACTGTATATTGTATATGTGAATTACTGTGATCTAAAACTTGTGTATAGACAAACTTAATAATTAGAAAAAAAAAAGACACTGAGGAAGAAATGGAAGAAATTGCCTTGCCATGGTACATACAGTGCAACACCTATAACAGTAATGAAAGGCAAAACATCAAAAACAAAGCTTTTTCATTTTTTCACTTTTTGATAACCCAATTTATTTTTACTTTATTTAAATTTTTCTAAATTGGTATGTATTCTATATTTAACCTTTAAACCCATCACTATATTCTATTTTAATATTAATGGAATCTAGCAATATATTTGGTTTCATTTTGTAAGACGTTTCAGACTATAGAGAGGTTCAACTATGGCAGGGGAGGAACACTGGTATAGGGTATTATTGATAGGGGGCACATGGCTGGGAGGGAGTTCACCAGGGCATGTATACAGGATACATAAAAATGTTTAGATATTTTCATAGTGGTTTCAGTTAAAAACGACAACTGAGGGAGTGCTGAGATCCTAGCCAGGGGAGCTCTATCACATTCCCCAATGGAACAGTAACAATTCCCCAAGTGCAATGGCAAAAACCAATGAAGACGGATGGTCCAACAATGAGCACTTGATACTGATGGCTATGATTATGAGCCTGTGTGCCTGAAATATGAACTAGGCCTAGAGCTGCAGGGTATCTAAGAGTTACCTCCTGAGACGCTCCATGTTGCTCAAATGTGGCCACTCTCTAAGCCAAACTCAACATGTAAATGCATTACCTTCCCAACAGCATGGGGCATGACTCCCTGGTGCTGAGGAATTACTACCAAGCACTAGCTGATGACGTAACTAGAAAAAGACCTTGAATAAAGGGTCAACTCAAACCAGCAGAATATCTCAGCCTACATGTAATACCAGGTGTTAAAAAACGTTTTTTGACTTTGGATAAAAAGGGGAAATGGAAAGGACAAATGAATATATATGGTTATGAGTCTCCAAAAAAGCATCTGTAGGTCATCAGAGGGTTAATACTTATGCACGCCACAGCAGGTTACCAGAGACAGCCAAAGTAGATAGAAGCCC
The DNA here is from genome assembly GCF_030445035.2 of Dasypus novemcinctus. Classification (NCBI taxonomy): domain Eukaryota; kingdom Metazoa; phylum Chordata; class Mammalia; order Cingulata; family Dasypodidae; genus Dasypus; species Dasypus novemcinctus. The sequence goes on along the minus strand of NC_080682.1, from coordinate 97,077,625 downwards.
AGGTACTGGTTCTCCTGAGGACTACAGAGACCCACAGGTTCTGTGATTATGGCAGATGGCTCTGGAGTTCAGGGCCATATCAGTTGGCCCTGCTTTGGAGTTTGTGTTCCTGAGTATGATGGAGTTGGACTCAGATAACACCTTTCCACACATGCCTCTTCTGTTACTTTTACTAGGCCTGTGGTTGGCACTGAGATTGGTGTATACTCAGGAGACCTGAATCTCTGGATTGTCCATGTGACAGCCAGGCCCTGAGCCTCAGGAGACTTGCAACTCCTACCGTCTGATTTATTTGACTTACCCTGGTCAGCTAACAGGAAGGTGAAGAAGGTCAACCGCCACAGCAGGGAACCAAGAGTGCCTACAACTGCAAGCAGGAGAATTGCATCCATCATCCATGTGGAATCTAAACCCCTCTTGATATAGAGGGGGAGTGGACATAACCATCCCAGGGTCCACAGGATGGAAGAATAGAGTGGATGTACTGATATTCTATTATGAAACTATTGTGATTAGTAATGGAAGAAATTGTAGCATCAATGTGGAGAAATTGGTCATGGTAGCTGCTGAGGGTAGGGAGAGGGAAGAAAAGATATGTTGTGGGGGCATTTTCAGGACTTGGAGTTATCCTGGATGGTACTGCAGGGACAGATGCTGAACGTTGTTTGTTCTGCCATGGCCCACTGGGTGGACTGGGAGAGAGTGTAAACTACAATGTAAACCACTGTCCTTGTGGTGCAGCAGTGTTCCAGAATATATTCACCAAATGCAATGAACGTGCCACGATGATGAAAGAGATTATTGATGTGGGAGGAGTGGGGTGAGGGGGTTGGGGGGTATATGGGGACGGACCTCATATTTTTTTTAATGTAACGTTTTTTAAAAAATAAAGAAAAAAAAAAGTAAAAAAGCCTGGAAAATAGGATAGAGCACATAAGAATAAAAATCATGTCAAATCCCAGAATTGTAAAACCTATAAAGAGACCATATATTTTATTGATTCAAATATGTTCTGCAGCCAGCTCACAATAAGAGTGGGCAATAACAAGGAGTTTAGAAGATCCCATCTTTTGTTTAGACTGGTTAACAGGCTATCAAGCACTGTGGCTCTGATTGCCATCACCACCTAATATAACCCAGTATGGAATGTGTAAGGATGATTAGATGTTTCAAAGGATCACAGGTGGCTTCATATCAGTCAAAGGCTATGGCCAAGAGGATGCCAGAATCTATGCACTACAGAGCGTTGATGAAGAAGTGTTGAGCTAAATAGTTTTCTGCCAGGAAGATAAACAGGGGCTGGTACAAACTGTGTTCGGCAGAGATGATGATTTGTAGTATGATGTTTCCCAGTTGAGCGACCAGGCACACTATAGAGGAGAAAGCCAATCCAAAATTCCATATGCTCTAGTTCAGGTATCACAATTAGAGTTCTGGGGTCTGCATATGACCCCAGACTTTTGATGGATGCAATGGAAGTTAATGATATCTCTTCTCACCACTGATTCTGATAACTGAAAGAGAACATGAATGGGAAATGAACAGGCCACATCAGTCGCTAACATTCATACATATAGAGCAATGAACAAATTAGTTTAGTAATTTACATGGAAATTTGGTCAAATGCTACTGTGTTTCTATGCCCCATATGAAAATAACAGAAGGAAGCAACCCTGTAATGCTTCAGTAAATCATATATCATGGTGAGAAAGAGGAGGTTTCAGGATTTCTTACTTAAATGGAAACTATTTCTCGCTTAATGGAAACCATGATCCTTAGTGCTCTGATCTTTTGTGACATCCATGAGCTCAAGGCTGAGCTGCCTGAAAATCCACCTTCAGGCTTTACCAACTTGTACATGCCAGCCCAATTGCTCTGCAAGTGAAAATGTCTGTTGCCATGTTTGCATTAGCTCATAGACCTATGAAAGGCCTCATTTTGGGTTCAACTGCTCTTTGACACAGATAGAGGGTATGCAATTATCTCTGAGTCTTTGACATTTGTTCTTAAGTGGGATTTGCTAGAGTAAAGTTTAGTTTTCTTATATTCACTCCTCCCTTCATCAAAATATTCAACAAGTCACTGTGATGCCATGTGATTGTGGCTCCTTGAGATTGAGTGGTAGGAGTGGTTTTCAGAGACAGCCAGGTGGTAATGTTTCACAAAATGAGTTTAGCCCCATTTATGTTTAAGGTGGATCCATTTAGCAGAATAGGGAGGGTGGAATACAGACTTTGGGCAAGATTATGTGATTACATAGGATTAGGTAATTTTTTAAAAAGAGAGGTTACAGAGGAAAAGAATTTAAGAAAAAGGGACAAGTTAAAATAAGATAATGTGTAATGAAAATCAGAATTTGGCTAGATTACACATACCTACATTTGGGTTAGTAAGATTTTGTTATTTCTTCTCACCCAAAATTTAAAGTTCTTTAACTCTTCAAACTCTGCTCAATCTCACATATCTTCTGATTTGCATAATGGGATCCAGTTTCTCTTTTTAATAACTATACCACACCATAGCTCTGTATTCTATACTATACTATGACTAGTTAACTATGGTTTAAATTCTGAAGCTTATTTGTGTATAATGCTAACCTCCCTAGTTCTATACTCTTTTTTTGTATTTACTTGCTTTCCCTTTTGAGAGATGCAAGTAACAAATTTAAGAAAACCTTCATCTCCCTTTAATTTCCATTGTATTAATCATTGACTAATATTTGAAGCATTTCACATTTTGTTCTGATTTATCCCTGATTAAAGCACATTCTGAAAAAGAAGTTTTCTCTGATCTGGTAGCACCCACGCATCATGGAAAGGGAAACCCTATATGAATAGTCATGGGAGTCTCTATTTCTGCTTCTCTCTGAAGAGAAATTTCTTGAAAATTGTCAGATATTGTATAAGGGTATAAAAGTACTTTTGGGGGCAAAGATTCTAAAGTAAAAGAAAAACTGATGAAGGAACACTGAGAAATTTTCGCTTAAAATCCTGCTACAATAACAATTAATGGTCTATGGCCAGAAAAATCAAGAGATATGGATTAGAGCAATCAGTGTCAGTGTGAAAATAATTTATAGGATATTTATATGTGTATTTAATGGTACATATTAGGGAAAATGGTAAAGCAAATGGAGGGCTATAGAAGATTACTAATTATGAAATAAAGAGAGATCTCATAATCGAAATAGATCACTAACTCCAAGCTTATAAATCAATAAATGCCTGATAGCCTAAGGAGAAAAATCATACTTGCCCTACTCTCTGATGGCAAAGCCTTAACTATATTACTTTATTTATTAGCATGTTTTTAAAATCGAGAGATTGAAAATTAGAAAGATGGCCTGGTCAACAATCCAGGATCCCCTATTTACCATTTAATGGATTTTGCAAAATCCTATACTTACTATCCCGGTTTAAGCCTTTTGTGGATGACAGAAAATTATGTTCTTAAGCTAACCCATACCTGTACATGTAAGCTAAGACCTTTTGGTTAGATTCAGTCAAGGGAACTTTTGATAAGATTGCGTTTGATTAAATTGTTTCAGTTAAGGGCCATTAGTTAGATTGAGGAACGCAATATGGGTACTAATCCTCTTACTGCAGTCTTATATAAACAGAACACAGAGGGAAAAAGCTGCCATTTTAACATGCCATTTGAGAGGGGACTCAAGGATGCCTACAGCAACAGAAACACAAGGAAACACCAAGAGACGAAGAGAGACCAGAGACTGGAATCCGTGGAGCAGCCAAAGCTCAATCATTGAGGTCCCCAAGAGGCTAGACATGCAGAGCAGTTCAAAGCTGAAAGAGAAAGTTCTGGAGGAGAGGAGAGAGTCAAGTGGGCCACCATTATGCCCTGCTACATGCCTGATTGCCTCAGCTGCAATTCGGTGACATAGCATCTCTGATGATGTCTTGATTTGGACATTTTCACAGCCTCAGAACTGTAAGCTTTTACCATAAAAATTCCTATTAAAAAATGCAGCCCATCTTAGCCACATTTTATTCCCCTATAAAATAAGGTCAAGAACCTTACTTACATTACTGTCAAATGAGATCATATGTAGAACAGATCATTGGCTGGAAAAGTTCAAATACTCACTATATGGTAGCACATGAATTTCCACTTATTTTGTCAAGACAGAAACAGATAGTAGAATATGGAGTTAATATAAAAGACATATACATACACAAGTGAAACTTCCTGATAATAGAAATGATGAAATTTCCATGAGAGGATGAAAATTCCAGAGTCAAATCATTTTTCTCCATCTTCTTTTTTATAAAGCTGCACATTCCTCCAAGCATGCATGCATGTTCACAGATGAAATAAGAGGTGATAGGTTGACTAGCTTGTAGACATTCTTACAGTTAAAAAAAGTCACATGATTTAAAAATAAGCTTTATATTTGCAAAAATTATTCTTCCTTTACAAACTTTGTAGGGACAAATAAGTGCATCCAAATGATAATAAAGTGATTGTCTCATTCCTAGATACTGAATGGGAGAAGAGATAACAGGTGATTTCCAACAGGGTCAAAGAAAACAAAAAGTAGTTTGACGTGTCTTTGACCTAACACAGAGAGGACTGAGCTTCCATAAAAGAAGGCCAGATAATAAAACTTTGCAAGTTATATGATGTTTTTATCTTTCCCCTCCTTTCCTTGTCAGAAAACCCTTTTACCTTCTTCTATTCCTGAACACACACACACACACACACACACACACACACACACACATCTCTAAAGAGACAGGCTACATATTGCCTCAAAATCATCCTTTCTCATTTCAGTAAACCAAGGAGCATTAGGGTTCATGGAGCTCCAGGTGGCTATAAATCCGATGCCCGGGAACCAGCTTGCCTATGTCAGGAATTACTTGGAAGCCAGAGATACAAGATGAGATCTAATTACCAGTGAATTTTTTTCACATCTAAATTATATTTATCTACCACCTATATTTTATTGATGAAAAATTCTAAAGGCAGAGAAAAGAGATGTCTTTTTTTTTCTGATTTAACAATCCCATTTTATTAATTTCCTCCTAAAACAAACTGCCACGGCATCCCCTTTACTACTCCCTGTTCTCATATTGTATGCCGAGTAACCTACTTGGGTAGGACTGAGGGCTGGTCTGGCATGTAAATGGGCAGGTTACATCAACTTGTTTCCATCAAATTTTGTGCAGTGAAATAAATGAATGGAAGTATGTCTGGACTTTTCTGGGAACCTCTGATTATCCCTGAACATTATTATCGTTCTGAAGCCCTTTCAGCATCAATATCCTTCTTATTCCCAGATTTCCTCTCAAGTAGGTCTCAGCCCCAGAACATTTGTTCAAAATGCTATGGGTTCTAGAATGAAAGAATCTCCCAAGATTGAGTACTGGGAAATATGTGGTTTTGGGTCACATTCAGAGAAAGCAAAGTCTGAGCTTTTTGTAAGTGTAAAAGGATATGAGAAACAGATTTTTTTAGGTTATAGAAAAGAAGAGTAAATATCTTTTGGATCCTCTGTTTTCTGGCAAATCCTAGAGCTGAAATAGAATAGTAGGAGCTATTTTGCTGATAAATATCATGGCAATCTTTCTCCTGCTGCTGCTTCTACTACTACAACTATATAAATAATGCTTCCAATGCCTAGTACTTTGTAGTAACTTTCAGTTTTAAATGAAATTTAAATATTTATTTATTCAGAGACACCTTTCTTTAAATTTCTTCTGTTAATTAAGAAAAGAGATAAGTCATCTTTATGTTCTCTTTTCATGACAACAGTTGGCAATAACTTCATGACAATGCCTGTGTATTATTCTATTGATGTTCACAAAATCTCCAGAAGTCAAGTGTCATAGAATATTTTCTGCAGTGAATTAATGACCCCAGCAATATAGCAATATTTCAAATGTTAGCTATTTTTCTGACCCCAGAATTTCAGTAGTTAACTCATTTGCTTTAGAAAACCAATAATTCACTGATGGTAATATGAGGTTGTCAAAATGCCTACTTTCAACAGACTCCCAGGTAACTAGGTTTTAAATCATGATAACTAAAACATGGGGATGAATTCCATGTATATATTTTTTCTCTGAGTGTGGCTCAACTTCCTTATACTCATCCTTCAGTCTTGTGTGAGGCCATCATTGGTTGGTTTATGTCCAAAAGTTTAGTGCTGTTATACTCTCAGTCACTGCTGTTGGGAAAATATAATTAAAAACAAAATCTTCTCCTTACCTAGAAATACCTCCACAAAGGTGGAAGTGAAAGAAAAATCATATTATTGAATAAGCATTAAACCAGAATGCATTGCATCACAGGTAATCCATAAAGACATTACAAAGACAGAGAGAGAAATCACCATCACCATTTTTATGTGTCAGAAGTGGGTACAGCCCATTTTATAAACATTCTTAAGATAGAGCTTACCTTTATGACTGGAGGTAGGTTTACAATTTGGACCCAGGAACCCCCAGGAAGTTACACTAATCTCTTTCCAGAAAACTCAGATAGGGGCTATATACTCCTCAATTACATTCAAAATGACAAAGACAGAACTTAAAATTACAAGCTTTTAATGCAAACACTAACAAATGGTAAGGAGGAAGTTTCTTCTTTTTTGTGCAATGGGAAAATTAATTTTCAAATTTCTTTTTTCACCCTTACACTGTCTAGCATCAGAATCGTTTTCCCAGCCTAGAACACATAAATTTTTTTCTTGTCAAGGAGAGAATAAAATATTTTCATGCACTTTGTGTTGTCTTAATTTCTTCCCTTTTTTTTTCTTTCATTTTCCTCACAAATTTATTACAAGGCCTGATATTTCTCCCTTTTTCCCATGTCATTGTCACACTTTTTTCACTATTCATCCATTTTTCTCCATTGGATAAACCCAAATAGCCTCACACTGTGACATATTATTAAACTGTTGAATGCCCAAGATAAAAATGATAATTCTGAAAGCCACAGAGAGAAGTAATATGTCACATGCAAAGGCTAAATGTAGATCTTTCATCAGAATCATGATTACAAGAAGGATGACATATTTAAAGTGCTGAAAAGAAAGTATTGCTAACCATGAATTCTATGTCCAGCAAAACTGTCTTTCATAAATGAGGAAGAAATTAAGACATTTCCAGAAAAACAAAAGCCAAAGAAAAATATCACCAATAAACCTGCCCTATAAGAAATGATAAAGGGAATTCTACAGGTTGAAAGAAAGAGACAATAGATCAAAATCAAATTAAGACAAATATTTCCAGTGAAAGTTATGACATGGATAAATATAAATGCCCCTTTAATTTGAACCTATAATTGGCACTAGTTAAATACATGTCCCAAAGACTTAAATCTTTGGTCTGTTCGTATGACGGTTGAGACCTAAAACTCACCAAAGTTGCAATATTCACTCTCCAGTTCATTGGACCCACCCAGGACTACTAACAAAAGGCTGTTTTCTGGATTCAGAAAACAGAAAGTGTCCAACAACTGCAAGCAAGACAGTTCTATTCATCTGCCCCATGGGACCTAAGCCCCTTCTCAATCAGTAACATAGTGGGCATCACTATCACAAACTGAATAAAACCAAAAAGATGGATTGTGACAGTGGGACCTCTTCCATAACTGGTGGGAACATAAAACAGTTTGGTGAATCTGTAAAATGTCTCATCAAAAATATTAAATATAGAGTTACCATAGCCAGGCTTCCCACTCCTAGGCATATGTGTAGGAAAAGTGAAAACATGTGTTAACAGAAAACTGAAACATGAATGTTTACAACATTATTCATAAAAACCTCAAAGTGGAAACAACATAAATGGCCATTAATTTATGAATGAATAAATAAAATGTGATTTATCCCTAAAAGAAATATTATTCAGCCATAAAATGAATGAGGTATTGGTAAATGCTATGATACAGATGAACCTTGAAAGCATTGTGCTAAGTGAAAAAAATCAAACCAAAAATAAATCCATATCATATGTTTCCATTTATAAAATGTCTAGAATAAGAAAATCCGTAAGTATAGAAAGTAGATTAGTGCTTGCCAGTGGCTGGGGAGGGGAGAATGGGACTGTCTATTAATGAGTATGGTATTTCTTTTCTTTTTAAATTGCTCAAAATTTCTAAGATTAGAGAGAAGTTATTGCACAGCTTTGTGAATAAAATAAAAACCACTGAATTGTCACTGTAAAATAGTGAAATTTATAGTATGTTTGAATGGTATCTCAATTTATATTAAATAATTATTCACTTCAGACTCTTTCCTGAGAATCTATTTAACCACCTCTATTTATGAGAATTCCACATAATGAATGAAATATCGACTATAATGTCAAGAGGGAAGTATAACAAAGGCCTTGCTTCATCCAACAAAATTTTACACATGAAGCAACCTGAGGAAAACATAAATCCAAGTTGATTAGATAAGCCTATCACAGCCCAGGAAAATGAGATATATGATCTCCTTTAAACTCTAAGCTATTGACAGTCATTCACTAATGGATTTATTCATTTAATATATTTATTAAGCACATAAAATATTCCAGACATGATATCAGTCAATTGTGATAGAAGACCAGGCCAAATGCTGAGATGGGGTTAGTTGTCATGCTTGGAAGTGTGATAATCGTGGACAATGGGCCATAACTGCTAATGGGCATGAAGTTATTTTTGGTGGTGATGAAAATGCTCTGAAATCAATGTTTGTTGATTTTTGAAAACTTCTGTAAAAAATAGTAAGCATTACTTAGTTTTTGGTCTAACACAGTTGAGTTTTATGGTAAAAAAATTATAGCTCAGTAAATTTTTAAAAGATTATTTTAAGAGCCATATTTGTCCTGTTCACTCATGAACCTAGAGGATATACAACATATATTTTTTGAATGAGCAATTGAAACCATCTTCACATATCTACCCAACTCTTGTCTTATCTACATTTTCATCTGCCCCCTTTTCTGTCTTAATTCCACTGAGCTTGTTACTAGTGTCCAACCTCTTCTTTTTATTTCAGGATGCAACTATTATAGTGGGAAAAAAAAACTTCAGTCCCTTTTATCACTGGTCTTGTTAAGTTGTTCACAATTTAAATCATATAAAACTACAGAAGGATGGCTACGGCTAGCACTCTAAACCAGAAGAATTGCACAAGAGGATTACTAGTCCTGAAATTATGTAGTTAATCAATCACCAAGTATATATAACTACCTTTTCTCCTAGTGATTCCATACAGCCTGTTTGTGTCAGATGTTCTTGCCTCTGCTCCTCAGAGATTACTATGTTGACACTCCTACATAAAGAAACAGAAAGTTTCAGTTGCTTTTGGGCTCTGAACCAGTTTCATGTACGTGATTATTAGCATTGTTCAGAAGTGGAGGGCTGGAGAAAAAAAGCTACCCTAAGTGACCTGGGCCAAACTTTAAAGACTCACCCAAATACCACCTTATTTTCCAAATGACCTAGATTCAAGTGAGGAGATATAACATTTAACCATAGGAAAAAAAGTGTCTCATTCTCTGTGCTGAAATGATGAAAAAACTAGGTTTTAGAATGCAAAGCCTTTTTTAAGGATCTCGTAGAAGAGTTAGTTATCTCTCTCTTTGAACATATTCACATTGTATAAATCTACGCAAGAAACTATACTATGGATATTTCTTTACCTCTGGACTCAAATACAGGTTGGCATTTTCAGAGAGTTGATGTTACAGAATTGACATCATGTGTGCTGGTACAAAAAAATAGGTGTTTTGGAAAGCAGAATGTGTATATCTGTCAGTGTGTCTATTTGTCAATTCTACTTTTGCAAATTTTTTTTTTTTTTTGAGGTACTGGGGTTTGAACTAAGGACCTCATATCTGGGTAGCTGGCTCTCAACCACTGAGTTACATTGGCTTCCCTGAGTTATTTTTTTTTCATTTGTTTTGCTTGTTGTTTATTTTTTCAGGAGGTACAGGGAACTGAACCCAGGACCTCCTATGTAGGAGGTGGGGCTCAATTGCTTGAGTCACATCTGCTGCCCTCTTGCAAACTTCTGCATTGCATTTATGCATCTAACATATGTTTATTTGAGATTTAATATGTGATAGCTTACCTGTCTACAAAATTCCCTGTGGGTTCTGTGAATACTCATCAATAGACTCTTACATCATATAAATCTCTTTTGCACAATCTGAGTCCTAATAATACTATATTTTAACTCATTCTTCTGATGGGATTTTCTTTATGCTCTTTTCCTTTTTCTTTGGAGATGATGGCTAGATGATAGACAGACAGACAGATAGATAGATAGATAATTTAAATCCCATGGCCTCAAGCCATTATTCTTCAGATTCCAGTGTAATTGCAACTTACTTAACAAGGCTTTCTCTGACACATTAAATTTAATTTGAGCTCCTGCTATCTTCTCTATAGAATTCATTCCCCATTCTACTCTACCCCCTGTTAAATATCTGTTTTAAAAGCTAAATTACAGGGGCAAGTTATTTCTGCTTTTTCAATAGAATAAAGTCATTTCTACCTCTGTAGATGCCTAGAAATGATTTCCTTTTCTCTGATATTTGGAGATCAAAGGTGTGTTTATATATACTGGCAAGCATATATGTGGATAACTAAGTGTAAGTTATTATGGACTTATAGACTTATAGAGATTAGTTTGAGACACAATTAAAAGAGATTCCCTCAAGAATTGATATCAGCACCACATTAAATCTTCTGCCTTGCCAGTGAAAGGGGAAAACAAAACCCTTGTAACAGAAGGTTTCTCTATAACCAAATAACTTTTAATAATTTGAGTCTTTCTCTTGTTTAATCTTCCCATTCCCTGGCTCTTCTCTTTCTTCGTCTAGGCTTCTCTTCCATGAAACCTGGAAACTATTTAATGAAGCATGAAGGAATCTGGTTTTAATGAGTAATTCGTATCTCTGACATCATTAGTCAATTAACCAATCTAGTATATGAATTCTGCAGGTGCCAGAATATGAGTTTTTTTAAGAATTGTATATAAGATAGTGAGTAGGGTTAACATCAAGAAATGCATTCTCCTGAATGATATGCATCTGTTTGTTCAAAAGAACAAATAGTAAGTGCCTATTGAAAAGGTAACTAATAAAAAAAAAAGAATAATAAAAAAAAGTAATGTCAGAACTTTACTTCTTAGTAGTTGCAAAGGCAGAGTGGTAAATTAGAGTTGGAAGGCAGAGAATATATTAATCCATTTCACATTAATGTCACTACAAGGACATCAAACATCATGCTCACAGGCAAAACATTCCAACTGACCTCATACTTTAACCATATGTAGACCAATACAAATAATTATTACCCAAAATTCATATGTAACTTCTGAGACTGGTTTGTCTTGATTTTAAATTTCTTCACCTTATATCAGGAGGAAAAGAACATTGATTTCTACTTCCAAGGCCATTCAGAGTGTGGATTGTGCAATCTTCTTCCTAAAGCAAGGGTCCTTTCAAAGGCCTTTGCCAGAACACTAACAGAAATTGAAAACTCATTCATTTGAGATAAATGCAGACTAAGATTTCAAGGCGAAGCAATCCAAGAGCCTTGCTCCATGCAAAATAGTGTCTGATTATCAAAGATGTGGGGGAAAAAAGAGAGAAAGAGAAGCTCGAACCTCTGATTTTATGGAGAGCACCCCCTCCAGTGTTCTGAGTGATTTTTCTGCATCATTAACCTCGGGGAATCTGAAAGATATACCACTTAAGTGTCAATTTATCAGCAGTAATAAATCCGAGCTTCAGTGTTTGTTGTGCGCTTATATTCAAAACAGGAGTAGGCACTTGCATTAAAACAGTATGTAAGTTAGAAATAGATTTTTGAGGTCACTGCCATTTCGATAGAGCAAAAAGGAAAAGAAAGAAAATATCATGTTATAAATGATACTATGAAGGGCTTGCAACAAGATAAAGATTTTAAAATGTCAACTCATAGTATTATTATTTGCAGTTGATTTAGCACCCATGAAATTGATAAAAAATTAGATATTTGAAAAAGTCCTGAGAGAAGGGAATGAAGCAAAGAAGGTTAGGGTATTCTCCAGATAATTGTTTATTAGTGGCATTTTCTCAATATAGGCAGAAAAAGAAAGTGAAATCACGAGAAAGCTGATTATTTGGAGAAATTGACCTTATTTCTGCATTTCTTCCCTAGCTTATTAAGTTACAAAACATTGATCTTCTTTGTTCCTTATTGTTCTTGCTTCACAGCAATTTTTCTTGCTACTTTCACTCCCAGAAAAGTATACCCCAGGCTCTGAATATTTTAAACTCCATATTTCAGGTATTAGCTTAAATGTGTCTTTCTCATCACACAACAGAAAGTCCACACGTAACAACCGCAATAAGTCAAATTAGGTGTTTTATTTTTTGATTACAGAGTGTAACTTCCTGAGAAAAATATCTGATCTGTACATTTCTTTATCCTAATTTCAGGATATATGGTTTGTTTCACAGTAGCTGCTCAATAAACATTTGTTGTGTACAATTAAGACTATAGAGAGACCATTTTTTTGGCAGTGAATGTGAAAGTTGACTGATACAGTAACAATAATTTGGTATGCTGAATGATTTTATCAATTTCATCATAGAAAATTAAACAAAATCGATTCAGGGTTTTGAATTGTTTTTAACAACAGAAACTTAAAGGTCTCCTGAGCAAGATCTCCATGTTTTTCAGCACCTGATTTGGTCACTTTGACCTAGCATCTGTACCTTCAGAATTGCCAATACAAAAAAACTCATGCTGCCTCTCAACACTTCTCGACCCTCTCCTGTCACCTTCTCTCTGATGGGCATCCCAGGCCTGGAGCACCTGCATGTCTGGATCGGGATTCCTTTCTACTCCATGTACGTGGTGGCTGTGGTGGGGAACGTGACCATCCTGGCTGTGGTGCGGGCAGGGCGAAGCCTCCACGAGCCCATGTTCCTCTTTCTGTGCATGCCGTCAGTCACTGACCTGGTCCTCTCCACTTCTACCCTGCCCTGCATGCTCTGTCTGTTGTAGCTTGGAGCCCATGGCATTGCCTTGGATGCTTGCCTGGCCCAAATATTCTTCATCCACAGCTTTACTGCCATGGAATCGGGCTTCTTCCTGGCCATGGCCATTGATCGCTATGTGGCCATATGTCATCCCCTGCGCCATGCCACCATTCTCACCCACACTCACATTGCCATACTGGGTATAATTGTAGTGGATTGAGATGTGACCTTTTTTTCTACACATCCCATCCTGCTCAAACAGCGTCCCTACTGTAGAACACGAATAATTGACCACACTTACTATTAGTTCATGGCTGTGGTGAAGCTGGCTTGTATGGACACAAGGTCTACAAAGTGGTATAGCTTCAGTATGGCTTCCATTATAGGTTCATGAGATGATATTCTCATTGATATATCATATGCCTTCATTCTCCACTCTGTATTCTAGCTGCCATCCCGAGAAGCTAGCTTTAAAGCTTTGGGCACATATGGCTCCCATGTCTGTATCATTCTTGTCTTCTATTCCACAGCTGGCTTTTCCATGTTCACTTACCACTTCGGGAAAAATGTACCTCCACACCTTCATATTTTTGGGGGATATTTGTGCCTTTTGGTGCCTCCTTTCCTTAATTCTATTGTATATGGATTAAGGGCTAACAAAGTTTGGGAACATGTTCTTATAAGGCTCAAAGTTGCCTGAGTTTAATTGGATAAATAAAATAAGTGATTTAAATTTAAATGGAAGTACATGATATGAAATATCGTTTCTCACTCCCCCAAGCTGAATTGCATTACCACCTGAAAATTTATCACCATTATCTGTAGATTTTCAGAATTTCAAATTAACATGTAACTTCAGTTTTTTTCCTTTAGTAAATATGAGAGAAGAGAATGTTAATATCTTTCTTGCTATCTTTGGAAGATTACAAATAGGGAATGGATAGGAAAGACAGAGGAAAAGGCTAACAACCAGAAAAAATAAGAATTCTCTGGAGAAACTAATGCTGGGTAATATGGATAGGCAGTTTGAAGTAATCTTGATCCGTATATGTAACTGTGCATTTGAGTGGGCACTCGGCTCACCACACTGGTACTGGCTCACTGTGCATGCATGCTTTTCCTCTTCTTTTTTCACCAGGAGGACCCAGAGATTGAACCCGGGTCCTTCTATATGGCCTGATCACTTCAGCCACATCAGCTTCACAAGACTACTATCTTTGTAGTCACCAATTAAGAAGTCCATCTTTGAACTATAAGGCGGTATGATGTTTTCTGTTTTGGAGCATTAGGCACATTTCTCATGAATCTCTTGGCATAAGGAACTCAGGATCAGGGGGATTCGTAAGGAATATAATAATGAGATTTATTGGCACATGGTAGATTTGAAGTTCATGCAGGAAAGTAAATTATATATGCCCTACAGAAGAAATGTCTCAGATAAGATGCATATTCAAGTGTTTTCAACATATAGGTAGGCAGGCAGGCAGGGAGGTTTGTCAATTAAAAGTGAACACACACAGGGAGCAACTGAATAATGAAAAGAAGAATAAAGAGAAACTGAAAAGTGCTGGAACTTTTGCTACTATATCCAAAATATCTTATTTAATTGACTCATTTCAAATATTTTGCAATTGGGTTTAAGACCATGGTGACTTTCAGGCACTGCTTAAAGGTCAGAATTTTCTCTTCCTGGTCAATCATGTCTTGTAATCAGCCTTCTCAAATATGAATTAGATTCCTTTCCCACATAGCTATCCATTGATTGTGGACTGAGATCCTCACACAATAGGAAATTTTATTTCAGATAATTTCCCACATGACACTTGAGCAAAGAGTAAAAGCAGTACGCAGTAGTAATGGTGCAAATACGTCTAATTTATTTATAAATTTATAAATGTATATTAGAATATCTTTCGATGTGTGTGTGGATATATAAAAAATAAAATGTGTATGTTATAAATACTGTGGTTTTTTTGGTCAGGCAAAACAAACCAGGGCCAGATTGGAAAAAGCATTCCACCTTAAGAAACCTATTTTAACTTACTTTCAAAGGAAGTAAATATGTGTTTTTATAGTAGTAATAATTCAGCTATTACTTCCAAACCACTGTTATACATATTTATAATATCAGCTTTACTGAAATGACGGAAAGCTTTGCTTCTGTGTTGGTAGATTGAGTTATGTACCCACATTTAGTCATTTTCTTGGAATTGATCCACATTCCTGTGGGAATGTGAACACATTGTAAATAGAATCCATGAAATGTTATTTTAGTTAAGGTGTGGCCCAACAGAATGACGTTGAGCCTCAATCCGGATAACTGGAGTCCTTTATAAGTAGAATAAACTCAGGCTTACATAGAGAAAGCCCTGGAGAGGAGTTGGAAGCCAAGGTCAACAGCTCTGGAAATCAACACTAACCAGAAGAGAAAGTAGATATCACCACGTACTCAGGGCAGAGATGGAACCAGGGAACCCCAAGGATTCCCAAAAGCCAAAATGAGAATGTGACAGACTTCAGGAGAAAACATTGCCTTGCTGTCATGGGGGGTTTGGACTTCTAGCCTCAAAATTGTGAGCCAATGAATTCCCGTTCTTCAGTTGAATATCAATGACTAAAGTTGTATTTTAACATTTTTAGGCTACTTAACATTTTAGGCTATTTCACATATGGATATATATAAATATGTATGTACGCATTTTTATTGAGGTATAATTAAATACAGTGCAATGAAGAGATCTTACCTGTACAGTTGGTAAGTTTGGACAAATATATGGACTATGTAACCCCCACCCTAATTACAATGTAGGACATTCATATCACTCCCAGGAAGTTTCCTCCCCTTTCTTTCTGGTAAGTGTATGGGTAGAGGAGTGCATGCTTTATGCAATGGGAGAAGTTGGTGCTTTTTTTCATGAACTTATTCACAATTTCTGCTTATCAGTTTACACAAAGTTAAGATTAAAAATTAAACACTTTGTTTTGTTTTTAATTATTTGATCTTTTCCTCCATAAAATGCTAGATGTCTGTCTTAATCATAAGTTAATCCTTCTTCCTTCTCTTTTCTCATTTTCTCTTTCTCATTCCTTTACCTTCTGTTTTTACTTTTTATCCTGCTTTTTGTCTTCAATTGTTTTTATTTTCACCAACAGACAGTTTTGTTTGTTGTTGTTTTTTTGTTTGTTCTTTTTTAACTGGGAGGCTTATACTTTGTTTCCCTCGGTAAGACAAGTCTTTTCCTGGTTGTCCAAACAAAAACATCTTACACTTTATATTCATTTAGATTCTACTACACTTTTCTTGGTAGTTCCATAGTTTATTGGTTTAAATTCCAGGCTTTGAAGTTAGAATGTCTGGGCTCAAATCCAGGAATCTTCCCCTGAATAGTTTTATGACTATTTGATTCTTGATGTTTAAAAATGAATAATAATATTATCTACCTAATATGGTTGTCTAAGAATTAAATGATCTATGTAAAAAGTTCAGAGCATTGGCAAAGCAGCAACCCTCAAGAAATATGGTTTTAATTCTTCCCTCAGAACTATGATTTTCTATGTTCTCCATCTTTTCCTTGTTTAACAATGCTGTAAGATATGCCTACTGAATCTTATATTCTGAATTTAAACTTCTTAAATAGTTTATGTTTTTGATGTATATATATTCCTCAAGACAAGCATTTTTTTTTTCTTTTAAGTATTCTGTTTATCATGGCACAGGATAAAATTAAAGGCCTTTGGAAGACAGGGCACTGTTATGGGCATGCAATAGGATAGCAATAAGAATGTAGGCACCTCCTTTCATCTCTTCTTTTGATACAATCATTTATTAATCCATCCATTTACAACATGAGCTCAATACATTCATTTTAAATTGTTTTGCATTGACTTGGACAGAATTGTATAACCCTTCAAATTTATCCTTCATTTTTCACTAGATCAATCTCCTCTCTTTCTTAGAAGGAATCTGCATAAATAGAACTTAATTAATTTACTTTAATCCTTTAACACCATATGTATCTCCTTTCTGTAAACGTTGGGCTCTGGTAGCCTTTTCTAATGGTACAGGGTCTCTCAGCTCCTTTGTTTGGTCATGTGAACTAAGGAAGTGTGCTTAAATTAGGATCCTGTCAACTACTATTTAAAGACTTGGCCCAGTGGGTAGGGCGTCCGTCTACCACATGGGCGGTCCGCAGTTCAAACCCCAGGCCTCCTTGCCTGTGTGGAGCTGGCCCACGCGCAATGCTGATGCGCACAAGGAGTGCCATGCTATGCAGAGGTGCCCCCGGCGTAGGGGAGCCCCACGCGCAAGGAGTGCACCCGTAAGGAGAGCCGCCCAGCGTGAAAGGAAGTGCAGCCTGCCCAGGAATGGGGCCGCCCACACTTCCTATGCCACTGACAACAACAGAAGCGGACAAAGAGACGCAGCAAATAGACACAGAGAACAGACAACCAGGGGAGGGGGGGAATTAAATAAATAAAAATAAATCTTTAAAAAAAAAAAAAAGACAAAAGACTATCTAATATATGCTGTCAATTAAATACTGGCATACATGCTATCCTTTCTATCTGAAATACTTTTTACTGCCATACACCACTCTCTTCCCTTCCCACTAAAACTCATTTTTACGGTATAGCTCAGTATCAAGTGAAAGAATACTCCCTTAACTCTTTGAGGTGAGTTAGGTTATCCTCTTGGTTGATGTATATTTACATGGTAATAACAATTATATGAAGTAATAGCTATCTGTCTGTCTATTTTATGCATAAATGAATTGGAATGGATTATGAATATATAGTTTAACATTGGGATGGAGTGTGACACTAATGGACATTTTACTGATAACTTTGATTTTTGCCTTTCTAACCTTGAAAACGAGATAACAGAAAGGAAAATACAGTGTAATACTTTAAAAAGAAACATTACCTACGACAATAGCCCTATATTATTATGAAGGACAATTATGTAATTAAGAATCTAACTAGGAAACTGAAAGCTTTATACTTTAATATTTAGTACATGGGGTCTTTAATGCAGTTAATTACTCATAAAAGTTACAGAATTGCTAAGAGAACTAAATATTTTATAGTGAAGCCATCAAGAGATTAGAAACAACATGAAGTCATGACAACTTTTGGCCTGTGAAACACAGTTATTAGTAGTCTTGTCAGATATTAGGGGTATGAATCACCCAGTGGTAGTTTGGACCATGGAAGTCCCCTTTAGCAGAATCTGGAGCCATAGAGAAATTGCAGCTGGACAGAGAGAGAGAGAGACAGAAAGAGAGAGTGAGACACTACTTTCTCATCCTCTCCCCTAATATTCTTCTGCTAGATTCTTCCAATAACCAAACCCAGAACGAGGTCAGATGATCTGTGATCCTGGGAAATATAGTCTGCAAAGTCCATCCCTCCTGCAATGCATAAAAGAGGAGACTGTAGAAGGATATATTTGAAGGAAAACAGATCTAAGCTTGGCATAACTTCAAAACCAAAATATGACTAATGAAACACTTACACATGGGATTAACATATATCTCCTACTTGATTAGACAAGGAAGTCTCATTGGGGTTTAGGAATATGAACCTGACTAGGAGTGGCCTGGAGCTGTAGCATTTTTTGGAATTAAATCTAATTCAGGATGTTATTTAAGAACAGATGAGTGCATTTGGCAATATTAATTAGTTCACCCCAATTAATTTGTTGTTTCATCCTTCCACAATGTCCTCCTTTCTTGCCACCTTTCATCACATTTGTTGTAAGGAAGTATTTACTCCATGGCACCTGAGAGTATTTAAGCCCAAGAGATGTCATGAATCAATATCACAGGATGCCTGGAGGCCAGAGACCATCTCTCCTTGGTTTCTAAGCATATAACTCACATGGCACAAGTGATGGAAAGACTGAACTCATTCAAGAGACCAAAGTGCACCTGGAGGAAGTGATAGGAATTCGTGTAAGTGTTTACATAGATTACATTACATTAGTGTAAGTATTTACACACTTGAGGACAGCATCTTCATGAGAGATGTACGCAACAATTTCCTTGCAGGTCTCTGGTCTCCCAGGATAAGAAATGCAAGAGGACCTGCTATAGTTAAAGTCACCATTCCACTGAGCCTCAGGATGGACAGGAAGACAATCCATCTGCAAAGGTAGGAAAACCAGATCACAGGCAGGAGTATTGTAGCTGAGGTGGGATAGATGGAGACTCTAGGTCAAATGTTCAGTAATGAAAGCTCAATCCTTGTGGTTGCCTGAAATGTTGTTCAACCTCTTGATTTTACAAAAGTAAATGTAGAAGGATACCAACTGAATGTTCAAGCTAAGATTTGCGTATTGTTCATAACTATTACAGTGAGAGCAAAACCCAGGAATAAGTACCGGCCTGCAATGGCTAAAATCTTATTTTTCTTAGTATACCTAGTATTACCCACACTATTTGGAAACTTCATATAGCCTAAACTCATCATAGACTGAAATTTGAACCAAAATTATTCATTAATTTCAAATTTAGTTTTGTTAGGATGCCTTTCCAGATCCTCTCTTCACACATTCAAAGATACTCTTCCTTCACAAAGATAACCTGATATTTGTGAGGCATAAGTTGCATATAGAAGTTTGTGAATTGGTAAGAAGCAAAAATTAATGTCAATCTATTGTTTTAATTTAAAAACTATATTATGCTCTTTTTGGAAGATTCTGATTAGCCATTATAAAAGAGCACAAACTTCTAAAAACCTGATAGCTCATGTTTCAAGCTTAGTGGGGAAGTGGATGTGGCTCAGGCAACTGGGTTCCTGCCTACCACTTGGGAGGTCACTGGTTCAGATTCTGATGTTTCCTAAAGAAGACAGTGAGCTGGCATGATGGGCAGGTGCAACAGGCTGACACAGCAAAAGAAAAAACATATTGAGAGATACAACAATCCAGGTAACAGAGGCTCTCAGTGCCTCCTAAAGAAGACAGTGAACTGATGTTATGGACAGGTGTGGCGAGCCAATGGAATAAGAGACAATGGGAGGAAAAACATAATGAGAGACACAATACAGCAAAAGAAGAAGCAGAGATGGTTCAAATGATTAAGCACTTTCTTCTCACATCAGAGGTCCCAGGTTCAGCTCTCAGTCCCTCTTAAAGAAACAAGGAAGATGAACAGACACAGCAAGTGAAAAACAACTAGGCAGTAGGGAGAAATAAATGAATAAAACAAATCTTTAAAAACAATATATGTTTACCCCCTCCCCCACCAAAAGAAGAGTTAGTGACTTAACTTGACTGTACTTTGTAAAAATGGTGATTTCTTGATATATAATTTGGTTGACTATTGGAAGATAAAGACTGCCTTTATTAACTCCATGTGTTATATTCTAATATAGTACCAGATTATTCACAACTTTCTTCATTCTTCTCTGTCAGCTAGTTGACTCAATGTCTCCTTGACATCATATCTATAAGCTCTTGTTTTTGTTTTTACTTGCTCAGATGGCTGAAAAGTTTATCTCCATCAGAAATGAATCATCTACTTCCACTGTAATATTTCTAAAATGCATCTAAATGTGTCTACTCTGCTGAGGAGCAACACTGGGGGGAAAATGCAAGACTATTACTTAAAAATGGAAAAACTTGGAATTTCAGGATACTTATTATTTATTTTTTTCTGAAAAAGTGCCATCCCCTGTGTTTGATACACCAAAGGTGGGTACTAAAGAGAAAAATCTTTCAATAACTGATGGTATGTTATGGGGATGTGAGTATTTATGCTGACCCATAATAATGATGAATCTTTGGGATTTACATATTTGCAATTTTGGGGCTTTTTAATTAGGACAAAATTATGGAATATCTGTTGTTTGCATGATGGTAGCTTCCAACTAGACCAGTTTTCAACCTGGCACCTTCCTGATGCTTGGCATTCCAGGGTTGGAGGCTTCCCACATCTGGATATCCATCACGTTCAACCTTGTCGACCTGCTGTCACTGATGGAAAATGCTGACCTTTTATTAATAATCAAGACAGACCCCAAACTACATGAACCTATGTACCTTTTCTTTTTAATGCATGCTCTCTGGCTGATTTGATGCTTACTTCTTCTACACTTCCCAAGATACACAACCTCTTCTGGTTCAATGACTGAGAGATCTACTTTGAAGCCTGTATCACTCAAATGTACCTCATTCATTCTCTGTCTACTATAGAATCTGGATTTATCTTGGCCATGGCTTTTGACTGCTCTGTGGCTATCTGCCACCCACTAAAGCATTCCATTATCTTGACACCCATAGTGATTTTAGGACTGGGTTTGACCAATGTGTTCAGAGGCTCCTCACTCCTCAGCCCATACCCCTTCCTACTGAGATGGCTTTCCAACTGCAGGACTAATGTTATCTCTCATACCTACTAAAAACTCATGACCCTGATAAGGTTGCCTTGTGCTGAGACCAAGAACCATAAAGCTTATGCCTAATTGTGGCCTTTCTGACAGGGGGTCTGGATTTCATATTGGTTATCTGCTCCTATATCTTTATCCTTCTCACTGTATTCAATCTCCCATCCAAGGCTGCCTGCCCTAAGATGCTAAGTACCTGTGTTTTCCTATGGATGGGTCATTTTGGTGTTTTATACACCAGCCTTTTTCTCCTTTCTCACGCACATATTTGGCCACCATATTTCTCCACATATGCACATTTTTATAGCCAATATATAACTTCTTATGCCACCCATGATAAATTCCATTATTTATGGTTAAAATCAGGAAGATTGGGGAGGGATTCTTTAAATTCTTAATGATCAAATGTGTTTAAGTTAAGTGGGATTTGTGTTTCCTCAGGTCATCAACAAAGATAAGGGTTTTATTAAAGGAGGTGAAATTTAAAATAAGTTAGCATTACCTTAGAGTGGAAAAGTTTTCATTTAAAGTTCAGACTCATATAGTCTAGTAAAGCACAGTACACTGACTCCTGTATGCAGTATCCTGTGCAGAAGATATGTAGGAATTAGAAAAAAAATAGAGAAAAATTTAGGTATTAGTATTCATCTTCCCAACCTAGTATTTGGTATTGACTTTGGAACTTATTAAACTATAATTTGTTTTGAGAGTGTAATCATAATCATAATCATCTTTTGCTGACTATGTAGATTATGACTCCTAATGCATGAGTTCCAGAGTGGATATATTAATCTATATATAAAATTTTCACCAAAGACTCACTCTCTAAAGATGCAACATTTGTTCTTAAATTAATACCAATTAATTGTCAATGAAATGAGAGTAGAGAATAATATCTACAGTCAAAAATACTGGTAAATAAAATATATTTATGCATTTCCTTAAATAAAAGTAGTACACATGTGGGAAACTCATGTACAAATATTACAAAAGATTTAAAATTAAAATTAAATTTTCTCTTACTCCACCTCTTGGCAATCTGCAAAATCAAGCATTATCAGTAGAGTCTCACAATCTGAGTTTTACAACTATCTTGAATTTCTATCACTTCTTTAATAACTTTTCAGAGAATGTAATATATTTTTGATAACGCAGATTAGATGAGACTTTTTCTCAGTTCAGCAGTATATTTTTAATATACTGATATATTTTGTGTTTTTCATATTGGTTTATGAAGATCTATCTCATTTCTTAGAATGACTATAACATACTATGAAGAATATATTTTATTTAAGAATTGATGTATTAATTTAAATGTAAATAGCTTTCAAATAACCCAACAGGGCTACAGAAACATTTTATTACATGTGTTTGGTCTCTTTATTTCTGGAATTTAGATTAAATTCCTAGAAAAGGCATTGCTGAGGCAAGAGGTAAGGAAAGTTTAAATACTGAAATATTTTGCAAAACTGCTTCCAAATTGTTACAGCAATTATATTCCTACAAAAGGCAAATGCAAGACTTGCCTGCCAACAATGCATATTATTACACTTATTAATTGTTGGCAACCTGATGTATAAATTAATAGCAATGATTTTCAATTTCCTACATTTTCCTATTTTCTTCTCATGTCATGTAATTCATTTTCTTGTTAAATTTTTGTGATCTCTGTGTATTAAGAATGCAGTGCTATGGTCTACTGAAAGTCTATTTTTTTGCATTTTAGCACATAATTAAATCTGCATGTATTATATATTTTTAAAGTTGTAAAGATTTGCTTTTATGCAATCATGTTTTACATATGAGAACATTAAACTCCAATTGTATTACAGACTAACATACCTATGAAACATTTTCAAATGCTGGGTAAAAATATCAGTCACATCCTCCAAAAATAATAAAAAAGATGAAACATCACATCAAAATATAAGTGAAAATAAGAACTCAGGAAATTATTTGACAAACCTGGTTAACTTAAAATTACTTTTGCAAAGCCTACCAAAACAGGGTTTCCATAAATGGGAAAATCTTTTATTAGATCACCATGTCATGCAAATATTAGGTAAGACTACCTGCCCCTCAGCTCAGGATTTGTCAAAGAAATGTGCCTTTGCACTGAGTAAAAGCTGGAAAAAATAACTTTTCCTCAAAAATTGTAATAATAAACCCAACTCATTGTGAATTCTAGTATAAATTTACATGTGGATGACTGGGAACTTTAATGCTTCCAAATTAACTGCCAAAAATGTTAGTTCATCAACAAATTCAGTGAAAGAACTCAAATTCTTCTTCATCTGTTGACAAACTTAACCAGCAGCCTTGTCTAACCAAACTTACATGAATATACACTGATGGGAGGAGAGAATTTTTAAAGCATTTAAAAGGGACAGAGTAGGGACAGAGTAGAAGAGGAACATGAAGATGAAAGCAATGCTGACTCAGAGAAGGATGATGATTTAATTTGCAAAGCAGCAATAATTCTAGTCAAGAGAGGGCTATAAACTGAAACTTTGATGAAAATGACATTCCACAAAAGAATGGCAATGCTTGGGTGATTTTTCAACATGTCATTCAGTCTTCAACCTTTCACAAACTGATGTTCTTTCAAGTTCAATTGAGGCAGAACACAAGTTGATAAGGGAGATGGGCTGGCAGGAAAACAGTGAAAATGAAACATGTGCTCCTATAATTGAGGAAGAAATGAGAGAATTCCAGTTACAGAAAAATGCTTTAATTAAAAATGGTGTTTTGAAAAATGTCCTGATTTGTGACTTCAATTTTGGATTCTGGAAAACAACACTTTCAGACCTGCTGTTGACAACGATGATATAAAGACAAGTAGCAGTGACACATCAGATGATGATGATGTGTGAGGGATTTCCTAAGAGCATTAAAAATTTTAGTGTGATACATCTCTCATACAGTTTGGGGGTGAATTGTAAAAGTGAAGAACTATAATTTATCTATTAAAATGCTCCATTAGAAAATAATTCGGTTGGGGGAGACTTCAATATGAAGAAAACCACAAATGTTATGTTGGGCTGTGTTGAACATTACTTCTTTGTAAATAAATGTAGAAATGAGAATTTGGGTTAATCCAACATTGACTTTTCTTCATCACTGAAAGCATTTCTCTGACTAGCAATATGACAATGTAATAAATGAGATTTTTCTCATTTAATAATAAAATATTGTGTATTGTTTGGCAAAACTTCATCTTAAAATGCCCAGGTTTTAAGAAAAAAGGCAGTTTACACTGTTTTGTATACAGAGTTGTATCTTTTTCAAACAATGGGAATCCTTAAATCCATTTTGTGTGCCCTCTTCCCCTTTCACACCCCAAAAAGGAATTTGTAGCATGTTGGCTAAAACTGGAGCACAGTGCACTAAAGCATTAATTTTCCAATCTCAACTGTTATACTAGTCACCCTTTAAAATATAAATTACTCTTTAGCCATGTGGACTACATTAATGTTACAGGAAGAACGTGTCACAGTTTCTGCCAAATTTCAGTGCTGATTTTCAAGAGCTTTATTTGAGCATGTTGTCAGACCAGGATTTTCAGATCTGATGGAAAAGAGAATTGTGGGAAAACTTATTTTGATAAATTGCACATGAAGAAAACTAATCACATTGCCTGTATCCATCTACAACATGAAAATAAACCGGATTTTCAGAATATTGTCTTTCTTTGTAATGTTGAAGGTATTGGTCTTTTAAACCAAAGGTACTTTATTCATTAAAACAGAATATACTTTCTTCATTAAAGATATTGATTATTGAATTTTGATAAAGAAAGCTATGGAAAACAACATTTTCATTATTAATGGCTTCATAAGCATATTTAAAGAACAGCCACTTCATTTTTATTTGTACATTACTTTTAGAATCATTTGTTTTACTGTTAACTAGACAAAATATTTTAGTCCTGTGTATTTGTATTTGTATTTTTCTAGCTTTGTTTTTTCCATTTGCTTTTAATTATCCCTTTCCCATTCCCATGTTTAAATATATGTATTCTAATTGTAAATTACAAAATATAATCTTAGAGCAAAAATGTTTTAGGTTTTTATGTCAGGCTGTTCTAATCATAAACATTTGGGTATGTGTGTTTTCTCAGAATGCTTCAATGTTTTTACTGTTTTCAATTGCTCAGCTTTCACTAGAAACCAGATTTTTTTTTGTTGCCACTGAGGCTGGTAGTGGTAAGAAAATTAAAACAACAGTGCACTCACCCCCACAAACTCTTGAGGATGAATAAGTGTTAGCAGAATTATTAAATATATCTTGTTAGACAATCTTTTTAAGTAGGCTTTTTATTATATGTCCCAACTCATCATCTAAAGTTAAATCTAAAGTAGAATAGCCATAAGAGAACCTAAAGCATTCTTTGTTTAAGCTCTGCCAGTAATACTGATTTGAATGTCTTTGGAACTCTTAGATTGCACTTTTGGTTAATAGATTAAAGAAATCTATCACATGCAAATGGTTTTCTAAAGCAAACCAAAAAGAACATGAGAAATGTGGTTTCTTCCCACAGGTTTACATTTAAAGATTTCTAAATGGCTTTTTGAAAGATTATTTTCTGTCATATCCTGATATTCAGATAATTCTTTCTGCTTTATTTCCCATTTACCAACATTTAACTAACATTTATTGTACTTTCATGCATTGTGAAGTGGAATGTGTTTAGCAGTTTAAGAATTCTTAAAGCTAAGTAAGCATAATTTTAAATTGCTGTCTATATTATGGGCAGCTGGTATAGAGTTTGGAGCATATTGTTTGAAAGGGGCCCTTAGTACAGAAATCCGTGTGGAACTGCCAAATTCAGAATAGGCGCCTGAGCTCGGAGGTCTGAAAACAAATTTTGGCTCCTTCAAGCTCAGTTTCTCTGCAGCTAGTTTTTGTTTATTTTTTTTTTAAGCACTTCATTGATGTATACATTGGCTTACAATATACTATGCATTTAAAATATATATTTAAATTATATAATTTTATAAGTATTGACTTACATATGCACCCATGAAACCATAATCTCAATCAAGGTAGTGAATGTTATTAAACGCCGTCAAAGTCTCCTGGTGTCCCTTTGTAATCCCTCTCTCTCACTTCTTTCCCCTTTGTAGCATTTTTTTGTGTATAAAATGTAACTAAGGAAAAATTTCTCAGTAACAGATTTAAAATAATATTGGAACATTTTCTTATTTGTTTGATTTTAAGATAAGGGTTAGAATAATTTTAATTTCTGTAAATGTATTTCTATTAAAGTTGATATAAATATGGAAGTGTTAACTTAAAAAAACAGAAGTTGAAAGACATGTACTTGTGAAAATAGCTGTCAGTATAGAATTTTATACCCAGAGAAAATAGAACTCAAAGAGTGGATGAAACTAAAAATATATTCATAAGAAAATAAAACACCTAATTCATTCTGCCATCATCAGACCTTTCCTAAATGAAATTCTAAAGAATTTAATACAGAGAGAAAGGTATTAATCCCAAATGGAAAATCTGAAATGTAGGGAAAAAAAAGGAACAAATAAAGCAATAGTGTGGAGATTTCAACATATATATATAATTTAATATAAATTAAAGCACACCACAGAGATCTTGCATAAGTAAACAAATATGTTGACTTAACAGAGAGGTTAAATATCAACATAAAAATGTACTAAAGAATGAACCTAAAGCATCCCACTAGCTTATTTTGTCTTTATTTGTTTTTTTAATGATACATTAAAATATATGAGGTCCCCATATACCCCCATCCCTCTCACCCCACTCCTCCCCCCATAACAACAATCTCCTCCATCATCATGAGACATTCATTGTATTTGGGGACTACGTCTCTGAGCACTGCTGCACCTCAGTGGTCAGTGGTCCACACCATAGCCCACACTCTTCCATAGTCCACCCAGAGGACCATGGGAGAACTTACAATGTCTGGTAACTGTCCCTGCAGCACCACCCAGGACAACTCCAACCCCCGAAAATACCCCCACGCCACATCTCTTCCTCCACTCCCTACCCCCAGCAGCTACCATGGCCACTTTCTCCACAACAATGCCACCTTTTATTCGAATACTACTAATCACAATAGTTCATGAATAGAATATCAGTAAGTCCACTCTAATCCATTCTCTATTCCTCCATCCTGTAGACCTTAGAATGGTTGTGTCCACTCCACATCTATATCAAGAGGGGGCTTAGATTCCACATGGATGCTGGATGCAAGTCTCCTGCTTGCATTTGTAGGTACTCTTGGCTCCCTGGTGTGGTGGTTGACCTTCTTCACCTCCATGTTAGCTGAGTGGGGTAAGTCCAATAAACCAGAGTGTAGGAGTTGAGTCTGTTGAGGCTCAGGGCCTGGCTAATACATGGTCAGTCCAGAGATTCAGGTCCCCTGGATATACATTAAACCCCAGCGCCAACTACAGTTCTGGTAAAAGTAACAGGAGAGGTTTGTGGACAAAGATCACATCTGAGTCCAGCTCCATCACACAGAAACACAAACTCCAAAATAGGGCCAACTGACATGGCACTGAACTCCATCTGCCATAACCATAGGCCCTGTGGGTCTCTGTAGTCCTCAGTAGAACTAAAACCTGTGTTGTATCTACTTTATCTGTCTCTGGGACTCTGCTCAGGTGTGCATAAGGGCAACCCCTTTGATAACCTCTCGGCTCTTTTTGGAGACTCATAGCCATATAAACGCATTTGTCCTTTCCATTTTCCCCTTTTATTCAGATCAAAAAAGCATTTTTAACTCCTGGTATTATATGTAGACTGAGATATTCTGCTGGTCCAAGTTGACCCTTTTATTCAAGGTCATTTTCTAGTTACATCATCAGCTGGTACTTGGTAATAATCCCTTGGCGCCAGGGAGGCTCATCCCCGGAAGTCATGTTTCACACTGGGGGGAAGGTAACACATTAACATACTGAGTTTGGTTTTGAGACTGGCCACATTTGAGCAACACAGAGGCTCTCAGGAGGGAACTCTTAGGCACCTTGCAGCTCTATGCCTTGTTCTTATTTCAGGTGCACAGGCTCACAAGCATAGTTATTAGTATCAAGGGCTCATTGTTGGACTGCTTTCTTTTTTGGTCTTTGCCTTTGCACTTGGAGGATTGTTGTTATTCCTTTAGGGACTGTGATAGAGCTCCCCTGGCAAGGAACTCCACACTCCTTCAGTTGTTGTTTTTAATTGTAACCACTATGAAAATATCCACACATTTTTATGTACCCTGGATATATGCCCTGGAGAACTCCCTGCCAACCCTGTGTCCCCTGTCAATAACATCCCACCCCAGTATTCCTCCCCTGCCATTGTTGAACCTCTCTGTGATCCAAAACTTCTTCAAAAATGAAGCCCAATATATTGCCAGGTTCCATTAATAGTAAAATGGAATATAGTGATGAGTTTAAAGGTTAGATATAGAATACATATTAATTTAGAAAAATTAAGGTAAAAATAAATTGGGGTATCAAAAAATTTAAAAATGCGAAAGCTTTGTTTTTGATGTTTTGCCTTCTATTACTGCAATACGTGTTGCCCTGTATGTGAATTGGCAAGGCAACTTCTTTCATCTTTTCCTCAGTGTCTATGTACTTTCCTTTATTGTATATAAGAATTACTGTGATGTAAAATTTTTGTGAAGATAAGCTTAATAATTAGGAAAGAAAAAGAAAAAGAAGGGACCCACTAGCTTATAATACTTATTTTTTAATAGAACACATAGATATTTATAAAAACTGTTCATATACTATCTAGGCCTCAAGGGAAATCTAAACAGATTTGTAAGGATTCAAATTATGAAAAGTTTATTCATGACCAAACCACAATTAACCTATATGTCATCAATAAAAATATATCAATGTATTTGTAAATTGAGAATATCCTTTTATATAAGCCTTGTATCAAAGAAGATATCATAGTGAGGATCAAATTATCTGACCTAAAGATTACTAAATTATATATAGATTGTGTGAAATGAGACAAAAATCATAATCTGAGCAATAGGGTAGCCTAAAAGATATATATTAGAAAAGATGAGAGACTAAACATTAATGACTTACTTTTCTGAATTATGCATTTATGGAGAAAGGTAAATTAAACAAAGAAAGTATAGGTAATTATATTTAAAATTTAAGAGTAGAAACTGATATTATAGGACACGCAATTATAATTTGTAAGAAAAACAAAAGCAACAAATTTTAATAATAGTCCTGATGAGCATAATAAAAATAATAACAGAAATAATTCAAAATCCATTGCACTATACCTTGAACCAAAAAAATATGGATTTCAGGTGGATTCCAGAATCAAATGTGATAAGCAAACATACCAAACTTTATGAGTTAATGCCAGAGAATATTTTCATGACATTGCTTCAGGAAAAAGAAAAATTTGTGAACAGGATTTAAAATAATCACCAAACAATTAAAGGGAAATTTGATACACTCAATTTTGTTGAAAGAAAGGACTATCTGTCTTAACAAAAGTCAGTAAGAAAGGAAAAGGACAATCCACAAACTGGGAAAATATATTTGTAATGCATATAGCTGACAAAGGATTACACTTAGGAACTCCTGAAAGTCAACTAAAACAAACAAACAAACAAAAAAAAAACTCCAAAAAATTGATTATAAGGGTGTCTGTCATCAGGATGAGACCTGGGATGGCTCTTACACAATAGGTATAATGTCAGCATAACTGTGTCCCATATATAATTACCTAAGGGCAATTACTCCAGGTGCAAATGATAAGCCCTGTTGTGATTATTAGTCAAACTCCCCCCACCACCACCACCACCACTCCAATGATTGCTTAATGGGCTCATGGAAAAAGTGGGGAGATTATGTATTGGCTCCGCAACACTGACCTTCACTCACCAAATCTGATCTAGATAAAGCTACTGCTGAATGGAACAGCAGAAACCAAACATGAATACTTTAGGGTACAACTTTACAGAGCAAACAAGTCAGCCACATGACAGCAAGTAAATAGAGTTTAATCATTTTAATTGTAAAAGGAGATAAGTTTTATTCTGTCTAGAACATGACACACTGGATATGAATCTGGCTTTGCTTCTTAGAATGTATTCTACCAAAATCTCCATTGTCAGATTACTTAATCCCTCATTCACAATTAGGCAATATTGTTTCTGACTAGAAGGAATTTTCGACAGTGAAGGAAATAATGCAGTAGTTCCATGCCTATGGAATTCCCTTGACTCATCACATACCTCAAAACCTTAAAACAGTCACCTCGATAGAAACAGGGAAGAGCATTTTGAAGATTCACTTACAGTGCTAGCTGGGTTCTAAAATCTTGGCATTTTTATGTATGAATGTCAATTATATAAGAAATTATACATAATAAAAATGAAGACAGCTCCTAATTCTCATAATAATACTTCCATATATAAAATATGGGTTCTAATACCTAAACATAAAACGATTAGCTATGTAATCATACTTTATGATGGCTGATGATTGTTTCTTTGTTGATTGAATTAAGTTCTCTTTTATGGGGGATGTAACCCCATTTGTGCTAGCAAAGGAGGAAAATTAAGGGGTAATTTCTAATTTGAAAGTCAGTGTTCTTGTGGTCTTCATCAGTGCTGTTTAGAAATAAGGGAAGAGCATTTATGTACTTTAAGATAAAAGAGCAGCTTATTGCTTTGTTTCCAATTAACTTGAGATTCTTTTTTAAAATCTTTTTTAAATTTATTTTTATTTTTATTGAGGTATATCATTCATATATGAACATACATAAACAATAAATGTTTAGTAAAAGTTTTGAAACTTACAAAATAAACATGCATAACATCATATAGGCGTTCCATATATCATCCTACCACCAACAACTTGCATTATTGTGAAACAAAATTTGTTAAAAACTATGGAAGAATATGGTAAAAATATTACTAACTATATTCCATATCTTTCATTTGGTGTATTCTTCCCCTAACCCATCCTATTATTTTTAAAATATATTTCTATTACAGAAGTTGTAAACTTACAAAACAATCTTGCACATGTGTAGAATTCCCATACAAAAACCCTTCACCAGTACACCATACCATGGTGGAATATTTGTTATAGATTATGGGATAATATCATCAGTCTATTACCACCAACCATGGTCCATAGCATTCATTTAGCACACTTTTTCCATACCTCCCTTTATCAACATATTACATCATTGACATTGATGCAAGAATATTACAGTATTGCTGTTAACTAGAGTCCATAAGTCACACCAATTGTATTTTTCCCATACTTCTCTTCTTTCCCACCACCCTGCAATAGTTAAAACATAATGTATCAGAGGAGAATTATTAGTACATCTTCCCTTCTTAAGATGCTGAATTTTCTCTATGCTGTTTAAACCTGTCTGACTCTAAGTTTTGAGTTTTGGAAACATTCAGGAGAATTTGCCGGTATTCCCCAGAAATCAAATCACCATCATCCATTAAAATTTCATATTTAATATTTGCAATGTCACTTTGAAGTTGGTGCTATGATCTTCCCAATATCAGTGTTGAGGAAATTGAGGATTACAGTGATTAAGAGTTAGGATATGAATTGGGTTTTCCTCTCAATCTTGTACCTTATTCACTGCATTTCATAAGTCATAGGGGCCTCAGGGATGGGGTCAAAAGCATAGGGAGGTGTTTTTCACACCAATTTCTTGATCCCCTTTGCCCATATCAGAAAGAAATGCCATTTTGCCCAAGAAAATTCAGATTGCTTTGGTTTCCCTGTCGAGGGGCTATACTTTAAGGAAAAGAAGAAATTAACAGATATGTTAGGACAGGTTGGAACTTGTACGTGCTATTAATTCTTCTTTTCTTCTAATATGATTTTCATAAATTAGTGTTCTAATTCACACATTTTCTTCTTTACCTTACCTTACACATTAGAAAAAAAGGGGCTAATTCATAGAGAAAAGTAGCAAAGTCACTATGAAAGTAAAAACCTTTGGTTTGGAGAAAGAAGTGGTATAGAAAAGAAGCAACTTAAATTGCTTTTACCTTTAATTTATGATAGTCGGCAGCCCAATAGTGGGTGAACATTTCTTTTAAATATATCTATTCTCCCCTAAGAACTATGTACCTGATTAGGAGCAGGTTACTTAATAGTCTGAAAGTTCAGTTTCCTCATTTAAGAAATAGAAATATCACAAAAATTCTATAAGAATACTGTATGACAAATAATTTGTTCAGTAAATGGTATCAGAGACTCAACATGCAAGGGGTGATCCAATCTCTTTTTTTGTGTGTTGTCATATTGTGCATTCATTGTTTTCTTGATATCCTTTAGTTCTTTTTCTGTATTGTAAAGTGGCATTTTCTTGATTTGGCAATTGCCCAGTTACTGCAACCCTTAAACAACTTTGAAGAATCTTGAGGGAGAAGACCTTCCCAGTTTTACTAGGTTTTCAAAGGTTCTGCTGGGGAAAGACACCCTAGAATGTCTTTCACCACCCTCTTGGTCTATCATATTTTAAGATATCCATTAGGTAAGCTGATAGACTTTATCAAATAAGTGGTGGAATTTTAAATTTAACTAGCATTTCATGTAATTTTGTTGCAGATACTGGATTGTAGATATTTTATTGACAATGCTTGAAGCCACACTGAGCAATAATATTTTTAAAAATTGAACATGGAAATTTTAATAGACCTTGGACTGTCAGTCCCATATTTTTCTTATGTAATCAGTATGTGCTTATTCCCAAAGAAGTACAATGAAGTGGTTATAACTGTTACCCTAATTGCCATAGATTATTTAATTGTTGTTCTATGTAGATTGAGCTCTAGTAACCACAAAATTCTCCAAAGTTGTAATATACAATCTCAGTGAGAATGCTCTTGAGGAACAGTGAGACAAACCATCATTCATGATTATTTACAGTCATTCTCATGAGACATTAGTTTTGCAGAACCCTCCTCACAGTTTTTGGCATCAGAACAAGAAGTAGAAGGGAACAAGTCTGCCTTATAGCATTCAGAGAGATGAGTGCCACCCAAGCAAAAAACATCAGCCAGATGAAGAGGTAGGAAGACAATATGAGACAATGGCACTGCTACTGAAAGTTAGACAGGAGAGGAATTAAATTTTCTTAGCAACCTGGGCATCATGTTTATAAAACAAATATTCTCCAGTCATGGGGAAGATGCATAATCAGGGAGGTTTTCTGTTGTGTTAGCCTTGAACAATTTAGTGTCTACATTGTAGGGCCTTCTACAGAGTCACCAAAATAGATTGTGGTATCTAAAACAAAGGCAGCACACTTGGAAAATTCAAAATGGAAGCTCTTTATGAAAACTAGTAGAGGTATTTTATATGATAAGAATTTTTCTGGTCTTACTTATACATACCAGGTGGATAATACTTTTGAGGACTTAAATGCATTTAAGACTAAGTAAAATAATGAAGGAAATTATTTAGACTCTGGAATAGTATTCATCTGGCCACTCTTTTAGATCGCTTATTTTAGAGAGATAGCTGGTTGTTTGGTGTGTGCTTTCTATATTGATTACAACACACTGATTCTAAAACTTAAACTCAAGCCCTGCTGTAATGGTCCAAGATTTGTCTTTGTTTACAAATCTGACCATATTCTCATTAATGGACTTAATGCTATGTATGATGAGCTTGTTTAATCTAGAATATTTATTTGTCTTTTATAATCATTTTACATGTAAATGTACAATTTTTGAATGAAGAGAACAAAATGAGTTACATAGGGGAAAACATGATTTTCTGACAGAACCAGAGGAATACTTTTTCTGACTCTCATTCATTTAAGGAAAATATAAGCCAAAAGAGTAGAAGCTGTGTTATCAACACCATTGTTTATATACTGGAAGATATGGAGCAATAAATCTCAATTTAGGTACTGTTATTTCTTTCTCTGAAGGTAGAGCCTACCATCTCTTTCCTTTTTTGAATTTTGATTCTGTAGAAACTATTACTGGCTAATTCTGCCCTTCTTCCAATCCATATGTTAATCTTCAACCAAGTTTCTTACCACCAATAGGCCATTAGACTGCCACCAGACATTCTAGGTACAAAAGAAGAGTATACTCATGAATTAATTTATCTACTGAAAATATCTTTGACAATACTCAAAATAGAGTTGGTGCAGTGACTGCAAATGCAAGCAAAAAACAACTAATTTCCACCCAACAAACTTCCTCCTCCTTGAAATCCCAGGGCTGGAAGATATGCACATCTGGGTATCCATACCCTTCTGCCTTGCCTACCTTCTCGCTCTGATGGGGATTTGTGCTCTTATTTTCATCATCAAGACAGACTCCAGTCTGCATCAACCCACGTATCTCTTTCTCAGCATACTCTCTCTGAATGATCTGATGCATAGCACTACCACCCTTCCCAAAATCCTCAGCCTCTTCTGGTACAATGACAGATAAATCAGCTTTAAACCTTGCTTCACTTAGATATTCTTCTTCCATTCTCTGTCCCCCATGGAGTCAAGATTCCTGTTGGCCATGGCCTTTGACCATTATGTATCCATTTGCAACTCTCTGCGTCACTCTACCATCCCGACACATGGAGAGACCATGGCTTTGAATTTGGCCGTTTTCCTCTGTGAAGTTATTCTGCTGACTCCTCATCCTTTTTTTAGTGTTGAGGCTTCCCTACTGCAAAATGAACATTAATTCTCACATCTACTGTGTACTTATGGCCTTGAATCAAACTGACCTGTGCCAAAAATAGAATCCACAGATTGCGTGGCTTAATATTGGCCTTCCTTATTTGTTGGCTGGACTTCATATATTTTCATTTTTCATGCTGTGTTTCTTCTCCCACCAAAGACTGCTAGAGTTAAGACTTTAAGACTTTTTGCTTGTGGTTACCACGTTGGGCCATTTTAGTGTTTGATACATCTGCCTTTTTCTCCTTTATTAAACACAGATTTGGACATAGCATTGCTCCACACATCCATATCTTTGTAACCAACATCTATATTCTTATCCCTCCCATGTTGAACCTCATCATCTATGGTGTGAAAACCAAAAATACCTGGGAAAGGTTTCCTAAATTCTTCAAAAAAAAAACCATATTTGAGTATGTAATTAAAACTATACAGTACCTCCAGCAAGACAGATTAGTCCAGGAAACCATGCCATTCTTCAAAGATGAGTAATTCAACATTATCTAAGAAGACAGATTTTCCAGATATGCATTGGGCTTATATTTCTCAAAAAGATTGACAAAATACATGGAATGGAATAGGTCTATCAAATAGGAAATATTTTGTAAGAGACATTACTGTTTTTAAGTACAGGCTAATTTTAATTTTCATGTACTCAACAACTAAATTTTTGTTCCAGACAATCAGCCACTCATTAAGTATTTGTTTAATAAAAGTTCATTCATTTCATCATGTCTTGGCACTGATGTAGACATTTCAATAGAGATGCAGCATTTGTTCTTCTGTTTGTAGCAGTTAGTAATCTAGTAACTCAATTTAGGAGAATAATCAGGGTAAAACATGTACCTAAATCAGGATTATTGTTCCATTACCAAGAAACTAGGGCCATAACTGAGGCTTAGCTTATCATATTTTTTTTTATTTTAAAAAGGAATGATTTTGTATAACTAATGTAGAGGTTTTATGTTAGTATATATCACCTGTTGATATTAGTAAATATTTTGCTTCAAGAATAATTTACCACTTATAAATTTTTAAGTTGGAGAATAATTTATAAAACAAAGTTAAAGAAACTGAAAAAAAAATCATGGGGATTACCTGAATATCTACATACAAATTTTCCATTCTGTAAGAACATTTTTCAAAATAACCATTTAAATCTAGAGTCTTAAATTTTTAAAAAATTAATTTATTGAAGTATAACACTCATACCTAAACATACATAAATACAAGTGTATGTTGATTAAGGAGCATTGCCAAAATATTACTACTAACCTAAGTATTTTTCCCCAACCAACCCTATTATTATTATCTTTACATCATTTACATATTACATAAACAATTAAGTGCATAGTAAAAGTTGTGAACTTACAAAGCAAACACGCATAATATCATACAGGGGTCCCATACATCAACCCTCCACCAACAACTTTCATTGCTGCGAGAAATTTTTACAAATTACGAAACAAATATTGTCAAATTCCTACTACTAATCGTAGTCCTTATCTTACATTTGGTATGTTTGTCCCCCAACCCATCTTATCATTACTTTTCCAATATATATTTTTTGACAGAAGTTGTAAAATTTGAAACAATCATGTACATGTGCAGAATTCCCATATATCACCCCTCTGTCAACATACCACACTGTGGTGTAACATTTGCTACAGATGAGATAATAAAATCTGATCATTACCACGTCCAAAGTGTACATTTAGCTCACATTTTCCATACTGCCTCATTATCAACACAGTACCTCCTTCTCATCAAAGCAAGAATATTATATTATTACTGCTAACCACAGTCCATAGGTCACTCCAGTTGTATTTTTCCCACACTTCTCCACATTCCCAACACCCTGCAGTAGTGATGTACATTTGCTCTGGTTCACAAAGAATATTCTTGTATCTGTAAAATTAACCACAATTCTCATCCACCTCTTGGTTTACTGTGCTATTCAGTTCCTAGATTATTCTCTAGCATTCTGTCAATTGGCATTTACATACTTAGACTACCATTTTCAACCATCCCCATTTATAAACTAGCTGTTAGTCACTATGTGTTACCTTCCACTCTATATATTTCCACACTTTTACAGTAAAACTAAATGAAACTTCTACATAAATTAAACATCAGAAGTTCATCTCAGTCCTCCTCTTATCTCCTTTAAGAATCCGCCACCTACCACCAATTCTTGATATTTTCCCACAATTTCTTCTAGAAGTTTTATGGTTCTTGCTTTGATTTTTAGGTTTTTGTTCATTTGAGTGTATTTTTGGATAAGATGTGAAATAGGGGTCCTCTTTCCTTCTTTCAGCTATCAATGTCCAATTCTTTCAGCACCATTTATCGAATGGATTGTTCTGCCTGAGCTGTGTGAGTTTGACAGGCTAGTCAAAAATCATTTGACCATACCTGTGAGGGCCTGTTTCTGAACCACAAATTTGGTTCCATTGGTCTATTGTGTCCATCTTTAAGCCAGTACCATGCTGTTACCACTATAGCTAAGTAGTATGATTTCAAGTCTGGAGATGAGGGTTTGCTTTTCCTTTTCATGATATTTCCGGCTAGTCAGGACCCCTTACCCTTCCAAATGAATTTGATGATCATGTTTTCAATTTTTTTTTAAATGCTGGTGGAATTTTTATCTGGATTGCATTGAATCTGTGTATCAATTTGAGTAGAATTGACATCTTAATGATATTTACTCTTCCAATCCATGAACATGGAATGCTTTTCCAGTTATTTCGGTCTTTTTAAGTTTCTTTTAACATTGAGCTGCAGTTTTCTGAATACAAGTGCTTTACAATGTTGGTTTATTCCTGGCTACTTGAACTTTATCTGTCATATTTTATTTTCACCACTCTTTTGACACTTTTAGTTACTTTTATTGATATAATCTTCATTTCAAGGGTCTCTTCCAGGCCTCTCTCTCCTGTCTTTTCTTTCCAGGCTCTAGCATATCCTAATAATCTGGTGTCTTGCTTAGAAATTTCCTCAGTTTCTGTTTATCTGTGAATATTGTAATCTCACTTTCATTTTTGAAAGAGTCTTGCTGGATATAAGATTCTTGGCTGGAAGCTTTTCTCTCGTAGTATCTTAAATATATCAGACCACTGTCTTCTTTCCTCCATGGTTTCTGATGAGAAATCAGCACTTAATCTTATTGGGTATCTCTTATATGTTATGCATTGCTTTTCTCTTGCTGTTCTCAGAATTCTTTGCCTTTGGCATTTGACATTCTGCTTAGTATGTGTCTCAGAGTTGGTCTATTCAGATTTATTCAGATGGGAGTATGTTGTGTTTTTTGGACATGGATATCTATGTCCTTCAATAGGGTTGGGAAATGTCTACCATTATTTCTTCAAATATTCCTTCTGCCTCTTTTCCCTTCTCTTCCCCTTTGAGACACCCATGACACATAAGTTTACATGCCTTTTGCTGTCATTTAGTTCCCTGAGACCTTGTTCAAATTTTTCCATTCTTTTCTTCATCTGTTCTTTCGTATGTTCACTTGCAGAGGCCATTTCTTCCAGCTCACCAATCCATTCTTCTGCCTCCTCAAATCTGCTATTATATGATTCCAATGTTTTATAAATTTCATTTATTGCTCCTTTCATTCCCATAAGGTCTGCTATTTTTATATGTATGCTTTCAAATTCTTCTTTGTGCTCATCAAGTGTCTTCTTAATATCCTTAATCTC
Organism: Dasypus novemcinctus; assembly: GCF_030445035.2. NCBI lineage: Eukaryota > Metazoa > Chordata > Mammalia > Cingulata > Dasypodidae > Dasypus > Dasypus novemcinctus. Next base: position 97,038,852 of record NC_080682.1, on the reverse strand, counting down.
TTTAGCCATCTCATTGAATTTATTAAGGACATTTGTTTGAACATCTATGATTAGTTGTCTCAACTCCTTTATGTCATCTGGAGGCTTATCTTGTTCCTTTAACTGGGCCATAGCTTCCCATTTCTTGGTGTGGATTGTAATTCTTCATTGGTGTCCTGGTATTTGGATTACTAGAGCATTTCTTCTCATGCAATTTTTCTCTTTAGTTTAGGCCTTCCTGCCCTTTCTCCCTTACTGTTTTTACAGTAGGAGCCAGGGATGCAGTTGGTGCTATAAACTATGAGGCTCAAGTTGTCCTGATTTCACCAGGGACCAATGAAGCTACTCCCAACTTTCCCTTTGCCAGGGGTATGGACAGAATCACAGCTGTGTGGAATAATACAAGTCATGCAGGCTTAGATGGTAGTTGCCCAGAGACACTGATGAAGCTTCATGCCCCTTTCTACCCTGCCTGGGGCATGGATGGAGCTGCAGGTGGGGGCAGCAATTTATGCAGTGCTGTTCCAAGATGACCACAGTTGCCCCTGTAGACTTTTAATTATTCAGTTTGTGCCAGCCAAAGGTACCCTCGGTTACCTGGATAGACTGGTGCTGAGTTAGCCAGCCTCCTCTTTGCCAGAGGTGGGACTGAAGCCTAGGCTAGGGCTGTGGGCTGATCTGGGTGAAAGAAACCAGTTCCAAGGTCACTGTGATATTTGGTCAGGCCAGCTTCCCTTCAGGCTGAGGGTGGAGTCAAAATGGCAGCTACTAACCTTTTTCTAACTTGGACAAATTCACACCCCATCTGTTCCTAGGGTTATTCCTTAGCCATCCAAGTCTACTAATCAGTAGCCAAAATTGGAAGCCAACCTTCTCTTGTTTTTGGGAAATAGAGCTTCCAACTCCAGTTACAAAATAGCTCCTTGGGAAGCTTGCACCCCCAAAGTAAGACTATCACTGGCCTCCACAGCTTGACTAGCAATTTTCTGGAGAGGCTGGCACAGGTCCCTGCAGCTTCCTCACTGTAGGAGGTGGCACTGGGTCTTAAGTTAGACCTGCAGTCTGACCTGGATGGAAAGAAGCCTGTCCCCACCAGCACTGGGATTTTCAGCCCACCCTGCTTTCCCTCGTGTCAAGCACAGAGTTAAAATGGCAGCTCCTGGCCTCTCTGACTTGGAAAGGCTCAAACTTTATCTGTTCTCAGGATTATACTTTAGCTCACTGAATTTTACTCATCAGTAGCTGAAGTTGGTGCCCAACTATTTCTTCCTCTCCCATTTTTGGGAAGTGGAGCTTTTAATTCCAGCCATGGAACAGCTCCCGAGGTGGCTTGTGCCTCCAGTGGAAGATGGACACTGGCCTCTGGGGCATGGAATGCTCTACTTATGAGTCTTCTCTGAACATGGGCAGCCTCCTTCTTCCATTCCTTTAAGGATGTTGCAGGATGCCCTTCTGGCCTTCTGGAGTCCCCAGATAGGTGTTTCAGCTAGCTCCAGAGAGCTCTAGGTGTTTACTAACTGTCCTATAGAAGGAGCTGACTGTAGAGATATCTTACTCCAGCACCATCTTGCTGTAATCTATGCCCCCATTCATTTTTTAATTTCAGTATAAACAGAATACTAAATGTGAAGACATACTTCTGTGAAAGGACATGAAATTATGTGTATACAAAAGTCAGATTATCTTCTAGACCATCTCTGTATTTAAGGATCAATCAAATGAAAATATTAATTCTTCAATGCCCTACCATTTGCTTAGGATGCTTAATAGACTGCAAAACTATGTACTCACTGTTAAACAGACTTCCAATCAGCTTCCCTCTCAGATATTCTCTGAATCCCCAGGACCAGAAAGATATTTTGACTCTCTGGTCTGATCTAATCATTCTGTTCCTCTTCTCTTGTTATTTCTCTGACTCAGTCTTTCTTCCCTAATTATACCTACTCCATTACCATTGAGAAAGAGAGAGAGAGAGAGAGAGAGAGAGAGAGAGAGAGAGAGAGAGAGAGAGAGAGAGAGAGAGAGAAATAGAAAATCTATTTTTGAAAAATTGTCTAGTCAAACCCATTTCATTTATGAGTAATATGTATGGCTTCTCTTTTACTGCTGTGAGGAAACCTTTTGATCTCCAGGGAAAGTACCTTCCAACCTATCCCATCCCCAATTTTTCATATTTGCTGATCACTTTGTTTGGTTTTCCTGTTAGTTGTGACAGTCCATAGTGTGTGAACTGTGATGACCACAGAGCCTGCTGATGAAAGTTCTTTTCAGAGGATGCCTTAGTACCTAAGGAAAACCTGATCTCTACTCTGACAGGATTTGCTGGCTCCTAGCATCCTAAAATTTCATCCCCGGAAAATACTCAAAAGCCTCACCTTCATTATACAATTCCTTATAAGAACCTACAGTTTTGAACTCTTGACCTCCTTATGTGCTATTAATTTCAACAAGAGGTGAATATTTGTGGAGTAAATTTAACTTTTTCAAAATTGTTTAGAGACAGATCTACTAAAGAGCAGGTTATCTACATGGACTGTAGAACTTTAATTCTATCCAATATTGTTTTTTCACGTATTCCCTATGTTGGATGACCATAGATTCTTTTCATTCATTGGTTTGTGCAAAGCTCTTTTAGAACCAAAATTATGCAGTCTCCCAAAACCCTTAGCCACTTAAGCGGGGTAAATTCAAAAGTTTTGTTTACTTGTTTGTTTTGTTTTAAATTCACTCCTTGTTCTGGCTAATTCATATAAACATGCCAATCTCTCTGGTCATGGACATTCCCCATAAAAGGGCAGGCATCCTTAATGGGAAGCCATTCCTCTCTTACTTTAATATGTTTGCCTCTTCATTCATACAAAATCCCAATTTTTGTTTCATTTATGTGATCCAGTAAAGTAATGCACTGCCCATCATTCTTTAAAGGCCATCTATGCCTTACTATTCCCTCAGATTCATTGAGCAAGGTGGCTTCTAATTCACTGTCTCACTATCTACCTCAATTCCTCCTTTCCCCTCAAGTTCACCCTTTGCCCCAAGTCTTTACCCTTGGAAAAACACCAGTCTATCATTCAATTCTCAGCACAAGCACTGCTGCTCTCTGAAGAATCTCCCTATGCTCTTAAGCAGAATTCAAAATTCCATCTTTGTATTTTAAATATAAGGTATTGATTGTTTATTGGATGCACCCTCTTGACAATTAATTAATATTTTGTTTCCTTTGAATCTGTTCAATATAAGAATGTACAAAAATAACGAAGGTGCAAATCTACTTTTCCTGTTGCCAGACGAATTTTTCCATGGAGGAAGGAGCACAAGGATTAGGAAAAGTAAAGAACCAGTCTCAGTAAAATGCTCATGACCTTAGGATCTTAATGTACAAGCTGCTTCTTTTTTATTTCAGCATTATTTTCATACTCAACTGAGTCAGGATACTTACCTTATTTACTTAAAGACTTGAAAACATTCTCTATAGATGCCTTTTAACACTTACAGCGTGTAATTTTCTGATACCCTATAGATCATTTTTAAATTCTTCTCTAGATCTCTGAGTCATCTATGAGAACAAAATTCACAAGCTCAATTCTCTATCTCTTATGTTCATACAACTCGCATACTAATGAAGCAGTATATCAGTTAAGGAAATTGTTTATAATTGCGGTCACCCCTCGGGCTGAAGTGTGGCCCAGAGGGGGAGCTGCCGCGGCAGGCCAAGCCGCTGCCCCCATAATAGGGTGGCTGGTCGGACTCACCGCCACCCCTGAAGGAAGCTCGGCATGGGCGCAGAGTGCCCTCGGGTCTCCCCTTCTCGGCAGCCAAGCTTCTGCGGCCGCCCCTCCTCCCGGATGGTGGCACATGATGCCTTGTGGGGCGGCACCCTTCTTCTTCCTTCTCCCTGCGCAGGCGCAGGGCAGAAAATTCCAGTCTGCCCTTTTCCCCTCCCCCGACAGCAGCAACAGCCAGGCGTGGGCGGAGAAATCCAGTCTACCCTTTTCCCCTCCCCCGACAGCAGCAACAGCCAGGTGTGGGCGGAAAAATCCAGTCTGCCCTTTTCCCCTCCCCCAACAGCAGCAACAGCCAGGCGTGGGCGGGAAACTCAAGTCTGCCCTCCACCCCAGCAACAGCAGCCACCAATCCCTAAACCCTGCCCCTTCCCCCAGTAACAGCGACAGCCAATCTCTAATCACCACCCCTCCCCCGTCCAGTTCCGCCCACTGACCTTTCGCCGGCAACCAATCAGAACAGGGCGTGGCTTCGACCAATCAGCCTTCCCCAGCCCCTATAAAACTGTTGCCTCTCCCTCAATAAAGTGGACTTGTGTGTTTACCTTGTCTCCGCGGTAGTTCTTCTGCCGTGTGCCCTCCAGTCCTGAGAGCCCCCGACAAGGGCCTGGCCTCCCTTGTCCCCAGTTCGTCGCCTGCTTCTCCGGGTGACCCCTTCGTCGCCTGCTTCTCCGGGCGACCCCTTCGTCGCCGGCTTCGCCGGGCGACCCCGTCAGCCGAACCGCGCAACCCCTGTGAGACCGATCCCTCGTCTGCTGCCGGACCGACCCCTCGTCCCAAGTGGGACCGACCCCTCATCCCAAGCGGGACCGACCCCTCGTCCGCAGCCAGACCCCACCTCTACCGACCGAGCAAGCCGTTGCAATAATGAGGTAAATATAGGATGAGCAGTTGGTTAATGCTATGATGCAATTTTCATGAGGAATGAGTGATAAATTATCTTCCCTATAGTTCACATAATCTAACTCACCACTATTTAAAATAAAATGTTTGTATGAGGATGGAGTATTGAGTATGTAAAAATGAATCCTAAATTCTTTGTAGTCCACTACTTGAATCTCGGTGATTACTGTTCATAAATCCCATATTTCAGCACAGGAAATATAAGTTGTGGGCTACCCTTCAACCTTGAAAGGCAACCTTTAACTGAAGTTAAAACAACAGTTCAGCATATGCCATCATATACCATAGATATTTTTTTCTGTCTTTGATGTCTTCCAAATTTGAAAGAATCAAATGGTGGGAAGAAAAGTTGAGTATCAATTCCAGAACACCATTCCCAGTGTATATAAAGAATCACAATTCAGTTTCATGAAGTTGAAAGAGAAAAGTAGACATGGACAAGAGATGTTCTAAATATTCATTATCTATGTGATCACATGATTTTATTTAACATAACTATCCTTTACATTTAGAAACCATCTCTGGTGGAAATCAATTTTACTAACTTATGCTAGGTAATGCCCAATATGCAGAATCAACCATAGACTACCAAGTGAGCTGGCTCCTAGGGCATTTTCATTGTATTTACACCAGAAAATTCAATAAAGCTTGTTTGACACAATATTTAGTGGTTCCTGATGCTTGTTTTGCCACTAATACAATGTTTTAAACTATTTACCTCTAATATCAGGAAGCATCAAAGGCAGTTAATATAATCTTTGCTATTTTACATATGAAAACGGCTGTTGACTTGGGTAGGGCATTTTATTTCTGAGGGAAGGAAATTTCCCTATAAATGTACTATTGTTGTTGTTCTTATCCAAAATGACCATGAATTTGGCAACTCTGCAGCTATCATAATCTTTCCTCTCTAGAAACATTTCTGCAGAACACATAATTGTTTCATACTTAGTTTTCTGGATTTCTGTTTGGTAAATAAGTATTTCCCATTATTCATGACTTATTTCAGCCTTGTTTTTATTAAATGATGTTGGGCTTCTTGATCATGAAAACTCAAACCTGTCCTAATTCTCTTCAAGTCTCTGAGCTTACCATGGATTCACGAGTTTGTGGGCTGACCACACATGCCCACAGAACCTGAACAAAAGGCCTCTGTCAGAAAGAGAGGCAGAAATTTCAAGAGAGATTTTTCATCTTCATGGTAGGAGGCAGTACTGGCTGAAGGGAACAGAATCCAGATATATTTATTTTTATTCACATAATTTAAAAACACCTTGACTCTTGCTTCAGTCTCCATAGTGTTTGATGTAAACTGAGAACAGCACCCCAAATAATGTGGATTATGATGTGTATTTGGTTCTACGAATGTGATGAGTGGAATGAAGCTGAGAAAGCAAGAGCAGCTTTTTGGTTAATTTGAAAATGCAAGAAGAAAACTCTGAGATTGGAATTGGTCCTTTAACAGCATAAAAATAATTTATTTTATTCATAAGCATAAATATAGTATAATTTTTTACAAGTTAAAGTTTTCTAATCAACCTAATTTATGTCCTGGATCTTTTTTTCTGTATGACACTGGACACATCTTTTGAATGTGTGATAAAATTTTCTCATTTTTGAGAAAATAAAACTTATAACTGTGAAAATTATGATATATAATGCATGAAAAAACACAGTCACATAGAACTCATTATGCAATATCTAATACATGGAAGGAATTCAAAATTCAGGGGATGCAAAGCAAATATGCTAAAAGCTTATCTAGGATGCCTGAGGTCCATCCATGCTAAAAGCTTACTAAGATGTGGAAATATAAGTTAATTCAAGCCTATTGAGAACTGAAACAAGAGGACCATTTGGCCTTTCCTCTCTGTATAAAAGGGACTAAAAAATCTTGTTCGGGGCTCAGGATTCAAACAGAAAGTTCCGGAGTCCGGCCGGCCGTCAATAAACCATTTTTCCTTCTCAAAATCATTCCTGAGTCCTGGCCTCTCTATACTTAAGTAATTGAACTTCTCTCAAATTCTACAACACTCTGACATTCTAAATTTGCATATTCTAAACAGATGACCTACAATCCAGCAACTTTTAAGTTATTCTTAAGTTTTAATGATAAATGGAACCATCGAACCAATATATATACATATATATTATATATGAAATATATATATATTTATATATATAACCCTTATGGATTTTATTTTATCTTGAAACAGAAATGATTCATTTGCTAATTTCTTTCATGTAAGGCCATCCAAAACTTAAAATTTTTTCTTGAAATATTTTTGTATTTCCAGGTATGACCTTTCTGTCAGTAATGACCTCAGAACCGCACTGTCCAAAATGTTGTCTCTACTTATTCACAGTGCAATAGTAAATTAAAATTACTATAAATCAGAATGCAGGATTCTTCTAGTTTTCACAACTTTTCCAATCACAGAAATAATTTTCAGACATATTCAAGTGCAAATATAAAAATCACCCTAATGTGATGCTATATTTGAGTTGCCTAAAGTATTCACTTCAGTTTGTATAATGCAATCCATTTTTTAACATATTTCAGCACTCTACATACTACTTAACTAAATGACTTGTTACAAAATAAGAGTACTTCATAAATACCATATATATTATAAATAAAATCTGACTCTGGTGAGCATAGAGTTCAGCTGGAGGGAACAAGTGTGTAGGTAAGGCAGAAAGGAGCCTATGCAACATAAGTGGCTGGTGTAGCATGAAAATCAAGGAACACACTATCTGTTAAATGGAAGTTGATGCAAAGAACATCCTTTCTACCAATTTTCTCCTGTCAATAGACAGTTTCATGCTTCCATGTCTAACCTCAGGATATTTTATCTAACTGGAATAACATTTCTCTTTTTGTAGGTAAAACTTATCTCCCCCTAGACTTACTATTGTAACAAAGTAGTGTAAAATATCTTTGCTAACTTTCCCATTGCTAGCACAATTAACTACCATTAAATGCAAGAATAATTTCAGTTTATCAAGTTATTTCCCATTAATATCAACCAAATTAACATTTGTTGATGTGGTCATAAATCTACCAAATTACTATTTGGTAAAGAACCAAAGATCCCATAACTCAAAGCTCTCAAAAAGATTGTGATGGTATATACCATGAGAGATTTTTGGTAAAATGGAAGAGCAGACCATGTTTTGAGTTGTTTATTGCATTGAGGAGAGGTTGTGTAAATGAAAAATAAAACTAAAATTAAAACTTTCCAATGATATTTAGGTGAGATCATTTTTAAAAAATAGGTGAGTAAAACTGAGTATTCTAAGTTAGAATTACTATAATCCAGAATTTCGAATGGTAACATTTTAAAGTCTCCAGGGAGGGATATGCAAGATCAATAGAAGAAATGAATGCTGTTTTCAGGGCTGGAAAGAATAAATCCTTTAGCATTTGATTTCTCAATTGAAAATGCTGTGAAGTTTGGAGAACTGGTGTTGTTAAGACCTTGAAACAAATTGTGGCTGTATGCAGTATCAACAGAACAATGTCAGTGAGGTGAGAGCTTTTCCATGGGACCTCCATCTTATCCATATATGACAAGAAGAAAAATAAAAACCAGAAAATTTAAATTTTTTCTGACTTCAAGTTGTTTTCCTTCTAGTTGGAAAAGGATGAAACAACTACAAGAAAGTTGCCATACGTCAACTGTATAGGTATATAGAAGCCTGCTTATAAGTAAACAACCTTAAACAAGGGGGATTAAATATAGCCAACCAACCTTATTGTAGCCTACCCCTGCTTTACCCTTACACAATTTCCATGGAAACCATAATAAAGATGCTTCCTCAGTTCCCTGTGCATATTCTCTGCCTCATGACTGTCCCTGGGTTTTTCTTCATGTGGCCTGGTGGCATGCTGTGTTTTCCCCATGGAACTGTGAGTATAATAAATCTTTAAAACTCTTCTGGTCTCTCACTTTAGATATGTACATGATATTACTATGCTCACACAAGGGGTATGAGCAAAACAGTTGGTGCAGTAAGCATAGTGTACTGGTCTAAGACAAGAGAGGTGCCATTAGATGTCTCTTGGCTTCTTAATTGGATTTCCCAGATGTCAGAAGAGGACTGGAAATGTATGACTGACTTCTGGAATGAAATGCTTGCTATTTATCTGATGTGTGCTTTAAGTTTTGCCATCACTTCCCATCCTAAATTGTGAAACTCAAAATCAGAGTACTCCCTGAGTTTCCAATGTTTGCACACCAGTTGGAGGCTTCACCTAGCCCTGGTACCTCAGCATCTGAGAGTGAGAACAACCGCAACGAATAAGCTTGTGAATGTCTTCCCCAAAAAGAACAGGGCTGTACTTCCCCCTGTACCATGGCATGGGCCTGATCAGCAGCAGCAACAAGTGGCTGGATACTTCTGTCATAATTTTGTGAGGCTCAGGTGGCACATGGGTTTTGTGGAGCACCTTCTTCACTGGGATGATTATCTTTTAAAAACAGTACAGTCAGGAACAACAACAGGCGCCTGGTTTTTTGTTTTGTTTTGTTTTGTTTTGTTTTACTTTGTGTCTATTGAACATCATCCCTCAGCCTGATGTACTATCAAGGGATACATCCTTGGAGACTACTGGCATAAAACTCCTGTGGGCGTTTTGATATCAACTGATAAATTTGAATCTCTCAACCAGTGCATATGGGCTCTTAGTGCTGTGGCTTATTGACATGCAACTGGCCACATAGGCAAAAAACAAAAGACACCTGGATACTAATCCCAACCCTCTCCAGGTGAAGCTGCTGAAACTCCCTGGCATCTATCTGAGCACAAAGGGCAAAGACAGCTGGGGATAGGCAGGAGACCAAAACCAAAACTAGCAGTTGTACTCATTTAGTGATTCAGTCCATTCTAAGGGATTTTATACAGAGATAATGAGAAGGAGCAGATTGGATTCTTCACAATAAGATCAGAGTTATGGATGTCAGCAGAAGAAATGTACCAGTTAGGTGGTAGAATATAAAATAAAAATAAAACTACCCTGAGGGACCTGTAAATTTTACATGCTCAATTTTTACATAAAATTGATGTATCCATTCTTCAAACTGACGCTCTTGCAAGGAAAAAGGGAAGATTAAAGGTGAGGATGGAATAAAAATAGAAGATTGTTCCAAGTCTTTTATAAACAAGTTTACTGAATCATTTCCCTTATTTCACTGGCTATTAGTTGTTTGGAAAAAGGTTCACCCTGTGGTGGTGGTTATAACTGCCAAAGCAGGAAACCTGCAGAAGATCCTTGATGATTCTTGGGCCCTCCTCAATAAAATTGGCATGTTTTCTTGGGTCTATCAGTTTGCTGAATACCCTAACTGTAATGATCCCAAGGTGATTACCAACCCAGAAACCACATCTTCTGACTCAGAATCTAAAGAATTATTTTTGTAAGAGCATCATTGTGTGGCAGTGATGCCTATATTCAGTAGGACCTGATAGTAAGAGAAGTCCTGGATGGAGTTGATTTGGTATCACAACATGAAGGCAAAAGCCATCCAGATACTGAAGTCCTTGCTTATCAACAACCTCCAAAAGATAGACAATGGGCCAAGCTCCTGTGGTCCCTATCACGGACCTGGGACCTTCAGAACCCCTTCAAATGGCAGTCAAGAGACCTTGGAACACCTAATGAGTTAAACACTAGACAGTGCAAAAGTTACAACAACTCAAAGGGGTGTTACATGTTTTTAAGCAAAACCTATGCAGGGGTCTCCCAGTGGGGGGGATATCTACTCCTAATATAGCACTGACCTTCATTATGTAGGCATCTCACTAACACCTGAAGGGTTGTCTGAGATCATTTATTCTGATCCCTACTTAGGGTTTCAATGGCTCCCCAGTGTGTGTCCCACCACTCTGGGACAATTGACTATATATGATCTTGTTGATGCACTGGGGCCCATGTAATAAATCAGCACAATCACTGTAATTCCAGACAAGCCATCCGTATTTAAAATGTTCTTTTTAATCTACAAGGTATTTTCAGACAAACCATTAATAGGTGTGGGTGGCCCAAGATACTACCATTTTCACAATTAAATTAACTTGTCTATCTTTTGTGGTAGGCTTCTTTTCCTTGGAATGGATGCCACTGCCAGTCATGCTTAAATGGAACAAGATCAGTGCTAGTGCAAAATGAGAGCATTTTGAGCTGTAACTGCTAATAAAGATCATTAACTCCCTGCAATATCATCTAAGAGGTACTTTATCCCATAATAAAGATTTATTAACTGAAGGTGTTATCAAATTATTTCTTCTATCAACCACCATTTTATGGCCAGTTTTAAAAGCAGATGAGAAAAGTGGAGATATTCAGTTAATTGCTATAACTTTAATAATGTACTATCACCCTTCAAGTATTCCATTGCCTAACATTATTGAGAGTTTTGACCATGGATACAAGTGTTTGTGGGCTGACCATATATACACACAGAAACTGAACAAAAGGCCTCAATCAGGAAGGGAGACAGGAGTTTCAAGAGAGATAACTTCATCTTTAGGGGAGGAGACTGGACTGGCTCAAGGGAACTGAATCCAGAGATATTTCTACTTATTCACATAGTTTAAAAACACCTTCACTACTGTTTCAATCCCCATCATGACTGATGTAAGCCGAGAAGAATTGCCCCCCAAATGCTGTGGGTCATCATGTGCATTTAATTCTATGAATGCGATGAGGCAATTGAAGTAGAGAAAGGAAGGGCACCCAGAGGACTTGGTGGTATTTTTCTGTGGTTAATATAGCTAATATATTTTTTTTAGTTACCATTTCTAAATCATCCCAACTACAATTTCCTCATCTTTGAGAGCATTCAATGTACATTTACCTGGCTCCTCATAAGACAGCTCAATAATTCAAGAATGATCCATAATCACTGCCATCAAGATTTAAACTCACTTTCCTCTAAAGACTAGATTTTGGCATTATGTTAATGACATTTTATTACAAGTCTTTATTCAAGAAAAGGTAGGTCAAGATTTGTGCTCATTCTCAAATCACATATAATATCCTGACAGGTCTGTGAAGTTTATGGGTATTATATTGGCATAAGAGGGTAGAACAATTCTGGAGGTCACTTAACAACAACTTTTACTGTTACAGCCTCCTCAAACTTTAAAAGCAAGCTCATTATTTTATCTTTTAGAGACAACAGAATCCCAGTTTGTCTATCTTGCTCCAAACACTTCATCATCTTACTAGAAATCCTGCAGCGAATGACTTCTTAGCAGTGAGTACCAAAATTTTTTAACCAAGAAGCTATTAAAAAACCTTAACTCTGGTGCCTCCTAAGTCTTTTGGGTTGCAGCCCTGTCCACCATGGGCTATGCCTCTTGGAGTCTATGGCTTCCCATGGGGGCTATGGAAGCCTCAAGATATTCTCCCATAAAGAGACAAATGTTTGCTGTATACTGGGCCCTCTTGGAGAGTCAACCTAAGGACACAAAGTCCTATCATGTTAGATCATGGGTCAGAAAACCCCAGATTAGGCATCTTTGCCTAGTCTGAAGTCTTTCTGGACAAATGGAAATGGCACCTACAGGATAGGACTAAATATAATACTGGGAGTTTTTCCAATTTTAAGGAAAATATGGCTTCTCCCATGCGCAGATCCTTTCCCTAAATCATCATAGAGTTTGCGTCCTTAGAAAATTGAGGAATTTCTTGAAATGAACTGTTTGACCTGGAAACGGAATTGGTCTGGTCCACTGATAGGAGCACCACCATTAAATGTAAATGAGCATCCCACTGGGTGGCAGCATTCCATACCTCTTTGGGTACATCTTTAGTTTGAGATGGATCCCAGGGTTCGGCACAGTGACTGGATTAGAAGCAATCCACTTGATCCTCCAATACATGCTTAAAAGATGTTTAAATCACGTTTGTATTTTTACTAACACATGGATGGTAGCAAATAGGCTAGCTATTTGGTCAGGATAATTAATAAAGTACAAATTTTATAACAAGCTACTCTGAGACATCCACATTTGGTAGGCATTGACTTTATACTTCCTATTCGAGTTACCCACATTTCTGTACACAGTCCCATTCAATAGGTCTGTGTTAATACTGTTACTGACCACTTTTCCAGGATATGTTAAAAGACCTGATAAACCCCAATTTTAATGGCAATATAGTCAGCCTACAAGCTCTCCAATCTGCTTTTACAACTTGCTTTCTGAGCATCTGAAACCTCAGAACCCTGGGGTGTATAGGCCCTAATAGGTTGTGCCTGGCAGTGGGATCTGCCCCTAGGGTCCTCATTGACTAAAAGAGTAGTTGATAATTGTCTCCTATGTAACAACTCATACTCTGGAGATTCACTAGATGGGACTCAAATTCCTATATCCATTTACCTTATTCTAGATGATAGGTTGATTATATGGGTCCCTTACCTCCCTCCTATGGTACCATTTGATATGTTTTCATCATTACAGATACCTATACAAATTCATGATAGCATATCTGACCAAACATGCTAATGGGGACTCCACTATTCAGGACCTTACTAAGTCCATTTTGGTTCCCTTGGTGCTCCTGTTATAACTGACTCTAACCAAGGTTCCCACTTTGCCTCTCAAACTATTCAAACCTACATATTAAAGCAAGACCTACATTGGGATTTCCACCTGCCCTACTATCTCCATGCAGCAGGTTTGATTGAGAGACCTGATGGACTTCCCAAAGAATTACTTTTGAAATTCCAAACAGGCAAATGGTTCCTAAAATGGATCTTATTTCTCCAGATTTTATTTTGTTAATTCTAGACCTTTGGGCCTTAAGATGTCCCACAAAAATGTCCTTAATCACCCACATCTTCCCCTTCTAGTGGCCAAGGAAATACTTAAAGGCTTTCACATTCATGATAATTCCATTTCCATTTTACCACCTCCACTGCCTCTTCCTTCCTCTTCCAATTATTTTCATTCTACCCTCCCATAGAGTCTGGTGGCCTAATCAAGAGAGGATACTATCATATGATCTAGCTACCATAGATTCTTCCATGGGAATGTCACATACTCTATTGTGGGATCCACAAGGAGATGGTGCCTCTGTTCTTCCTGTTTCTAAAGTATTGCCAGATTTTGCCTGGAATAAAGGCTGGCTGGTGAATCCTAACTTATTTTCTGATCCCTTAAAGAAAATTCAAATTATTTCCCTAGGGCCAGCAGAAGAAGGAGATGATAAACTAAAACTGGTGAAGGCCAGCAATAGCCATAAATTTCCACAGAAAACTTTCCAATGTTACTGGTAGAACTGCTCAACCATACTAAGATAAGGTGGAATGGGCAAAGGCCCTCTTCCACTGATGCCTCCTGATTTCCACTGATAATAATAGCATAACTTCTCAGAAGTAAGACTATATTGTCTCAAAAAACAAATTTATCAAATGTGGTCTTTCACCCTTATACTGGCTGGCATTCTGTTTCTATTTAATCTGGGTGTTTGGACTTGTGTAGATCCATGACTCAACCTGACCTTCTAAGACTGCCCCTGGAGGACAAATAGTTAACCTGTTCCCAAAAGGATTGAATTTTTTTTTACTCACAATACCTAAAACCATTACTCATTTTTCTCAGGTCTGCTTATCATAGCATATTTTAAATCCTAGAAGGATTTGAAAGATGGATCCCTCATCCTAGTACAAAAAAGAAAGACCTTATGTTGCGTAAACATTGTTTCATGCTGCCTTAGTCTCTCATAGGTATTTAAATGTGCTTCCAAGAAACAAGCTATATTTCTAAATTGATGGCTCAGCCTTTGTAAACTATGCCTCAGATAATCCCCAAAAGCTAACAGAGATGTGTAAATTGAGCTCCTTGATCCAGAGATACAAAGATGGCCTTCCAAATTACCCAAATTTACTTTAAAAACACAAAAACTAAAACTAGAAGCCTAATTATCTTTAATGGATAGGCACTTGAGACGGATCTCCTGGACTAGGTTAACACCAATCCATCCCAACAGTTCATTTGGAGATGACACCCCCTCAGACAGCATTGACCGAAACAATGAGATCATCATTGGAGATGACCACAAAGGTCATGACACAAAAATCTCCCCTCTTCTTCATCCCATTGTTTACAGGAGATTGCCATACTCCTGGATGTGGTGATTGTGGCTGCTGGAAATACTAGCCTGGCCAGACAAACCCAAATTGCTAGGGCCCACCAAAAAAAGTCAGCTACATGCACCTACTTTGCCCAAAACGCATATATGAGCCTAATTTAGTAATTTAATAATTACATAGTTTCATTATACTGGGCAGGCCTCCAAATCCTATAATACCTAAGGAAAGATATTCCTATTTTCCATAATATCATTAAATTATTCAACAAATACCACTAGTTCCTAAAGTTTCTGATTTGTTTCCTTGGTAATTATCAAGTCAATGGACTAATTGGCTTAGAACTGGTTTTCAGGGACTACTCCTCAAAATAATGGGCCTATGTGTATTTTTATTTTAATCAGATGCCACGCCCATATTCTAAGTAACTTCATTCCCTATCCTTTGCTATCTAGTTATCCTGTATATGAATGTCTTCTCCAGCCACAGCCAGGGCGTCCCTGGATTCTTATACTTATGATGATGATGTTGACACACAACAGGGCCAACTGTGTTAACCATGCTTTCTAGATTCTGTAATTGATATTTAACATCTATAGATGCTCCCAGGTGACCAAGCCCCACCTATATATCTTTTATAGCTAGATAATAGTAACCTAGCTTGCTTGCAAGTAAACAACCTCAAAATTGCAGGAGTGTCATTTTCCATTATAGCCAATAAATACCTCATTAGTGTATACCTACCTAAATCTTTTAAGTTTCCCTGCAGAAACCACAATAAAGTCTTTTACTCAGTTCTATTCTAAATTTCTCTGCTTAAAGATGGACGCTGGTTCTTTGAAACCCCATGTGGTGAGCTGTATTCTCCCCCAGGGAACAGAGAGAATAATAAATCACTGAAACTCCTCCAGTTTCTTTCTCTCTTTCTTGATCTGCATATAACTTTACCATACCAATGGTGTGAGCAAAACACTAACCAAGAGGTAGTATGCACAATGAAAGACAGGCTCTAAATCCACATCTGTGAATATTCTAAACACTATCACCAGTTTTTGCCACCAGTTGGCTATAGTATTAGGCCATAGTCACTAATCTCCCTGAAGTTGTCTTCTTCAAACTGCTCTTTAGATTTATTTCTATTTAAGATTTCTAAAAGAACTATCATTCTGAAAGTCGTTGAAATATTTAAAGCAAAATTTAATTTAAGATACGGGTCTAAAAAACACTTTATATGCACATTTTCTATATGTGCACATATCCTATGGGTGATTATTTCAGGATGTTAGATCCAGGGAAACACAAAATTAACATTAAAGCCATGAGTATAAATAGAAAAAAAATAGTTGCCTTTACAAAACTAATTATATATCCTGCAGTTATGTTGTAAAAGTTGTTTCTTTAAATTTATTTTACCTGCATATCAGATTGAAGAAGAAAACCAAGTAACTATGTTAACCACTAATAATTTCATATTCACTTCATCCTTTGTTGACAATCCTTATTGCCCTAATGTGTCTCAAATATGTGTTAACAACCTTCTTATATTTATATATGTATTATGCTGTATGAAATATGCTGTGGAAAATATAGTTATAAATGCATTTATGAGTGTTAAAAATTTCAATCCACATAGTGGATCACAAAGTGAAGGACTTTAAAACATCAAAGGTGATGGTAATGATGGTCATAAACTTGAAATGAAATGAAAGTGAAAATTATCTTGGTTCATATATATCAGAATTATAATACATTAGACTGAGTTTCTTATGCAGTAACATCAATGCCAATGATATTTTTAAGAGAACCTAAAATTAAACATTTTATTGTGCTTCTAACAAACTTACTTCACTGAAAACTGATTAAACTACAAACAAATCTTCATGATTTCTCACTATACTGTCATCTTTTAACTGAATAATTATTAGTTTTCTATATTCCAAATAATTCTCTATCCATAAAAATTGAAATTGTTTAATAAGAAATCAAAGCCTTCCTGTCTTGAATGTAAAACTACAGGCTCAGTTTTAGTACAAAGTCAATTTTAGAAAGCACATATTCTGACCAAAAGCAAGGTGATTCTCAAAGTTAACTTTGTTAGTGAGAAGAAATAAGTTGAAAGGAAATCAAGAAGGGTTTTTTGAGTGGAAAAGCTTGGACACTCGATCTCTAATCTGTTTGGTCTTCACTCTATAAACAAGAGGATTGAGAAAAGGTGGGAGAAGCAGATAAAGGATTAACAAAAGAATATGGATGTAGGATGGGTTCTGGAATCCAAACCTGTGTATAAAGAAGGAGAAGAAAACCAGGAGATAAAACTCAAGGAAGATACAACTGTGGGCAATGTAGGTGTCAAAAGCCTTGAGCCTTGTTTCTTTTTGAGGCAGGTTGAAGACAGCTATAAAAATTTGGATATAAGAGTGTGTGAAGAAGATGATGTCAAATCCAAGCACACTGAAAGCCACAAACCATCCAAAAATCTTATTTATCCAAACATCATCTGCTGCCAACTTCATAATGGCCATGTGCTCACAGTATGAATGGGAAACCACAGTGGTCCAGTAAAATTTGAGCCAGCATTTGATGAGGATGATACATGTAGCTACAAGAAGGGCAGCCCTGAGTGTCACCCCAACCCCAATCTGAGTAAGAAGTTGGTGGGTAAAAATGGTTGCATGTCTCAAGGGATCCCAGATTGCCACATAGCAGCCCAGGGCCATGGTCAGCAGAATACCTGACTCAATACACTGAAAGGTGTGGATGAACCACATCTGCAAGAGACAGACTTCAAAATAGACCTCTGCTAGATGGAACCAGATGCCTAGCATTTTAGGTAGGATGCATTTGCTGAGAGCAATGTCTGTTGCTCCAAGCATTGCCAGGAAGAGATACATCGGCTCATGGAGGCTGCACTCAGATTTGATGATGACCAGGAGCAGGGGATTCCCAAATAGAGCAAAGACATACACAATGCAGAAATGAATCCCAATCCAGAACTGCACAGACTCCAAGCCAGTGATCCCAATCAGTGTCAGCAAGGAGGCCCTGAAGACTGTGCCATTGAGTTTGAACATATTGGTTTACAGCTAATTTTTAAAGTTGTCATATATATTAGGCTTCTCTCTTCTGTTTGCTGATCTTCCCTAGATTTATAAAATCAGAAGTTGTGGTTTCAAAGGGCATTTTGTCAAACACACTCATTTACTGATGGAACAATTACATCTCATTTTCTAACTCTCGGTAATCAAATTCTCTCCCTTCGCCATAAAATGTTAACTATAATTTTAGAATCTCTTAACTCCTTTTCTCCCCCATCCCCTATTCCCAGAAACAAGTGACTCTCTTCTCCTTTTCCTCGTTAATTTTTTCCTAGTTATATTCTGATTCTTTGTTTATTGACTTTCCCTCACACTCATGCATTTTAAGCATATTTAATTGTTCTTTATCTACTGACAATTTTTTTTTTCATATTTTAGTGCATTTTGTTTTACCAAAAGCTGTGCTCTCCTCCTGATAACATTCTCTATCACTTCTTTTATTTATGGCTATAACCCTGACATGAGTCACTAAGATTAGCCATATTTAATAAAATTTATGATTTTTCAAATTGAAGCAATAAGCATTTTGCCTCCACTTTTCTGGGAAAAAAAAATCTGACTCTATTAACCAAACAAAATAAACCTTTTCAAGGGTTCCTCTCAATTGATGTGCTTACATTGTTGGACATTATTTTCTCTTTAAATTAATCCTTTGTTTTTGTTACCACATTCTGTTCTAGTTGTCTTCCTGTCTCAAAATGGCCTTTCTTGCTTTGTCTGACTCCCTTTACTCTGTTGACATCATGAATTCCATCAACAACTATGTTCACCATTGTGTTTCTCTTTCTGCTCATTTATTCTGTTCTCTAGTAACACTAGTCTGTCCTATAGCTTCACTAACTACTAACTACAGATAAATAAATATTACCTCTCCATAAATCTACCTTGATCACAGGACACATATAGCAAGTGTTAGATTTATACCTTGAGAGAAAACAAATATTGGTTGATTTTCTACTTCTAATGCTATAGGTGTGGAAAACATCATTTTACAATGACTATGTCTGTTTGGGAAATTCCCTCATCTTCCAGGAGGAGTAGTATAAAAACTCATTTGGGCCTGAAATTCAAATATCCTTTTCCATTCATACAGTTACTATATCACAGTAGATTTAATACTACTATAAAGAGATCTTTTATTGTGTATAATTGCATATGGAAAAACATAAAAATCAAAATAAAACAAAAATACCTCAATTGCTCTAAAAAATTTTCATAGTATACCATTCTCTAAAATCCAGTCATATATTCTTAGACACAATTTCAGCAAGTGTTATTAACATTATTTCCTTAAGTATCTTAAGGAGTTAACCACTTACAAGTAAAAGTAAATTAGAATTCTGTAAACTATATTCGATTTTTCTAACTTTTCTTTTATACTTTCCTCTGGTTATAATCTTGATTCTTTTAGATTTTTTCATGCTCCTGTATCTTTACCATCATTCAACCCTCAGCTCAAACATTGCCTACTCTATGAAGCATCTCCTATTAGCATTAGGAATTATTCAAAATTCCTCCTTTCTGTCATAAATGTACGGCAATGACTGCTTATTAAATGAATGCTAGTGACAACTAATTATTTAATCTGCATTTTATTTTTCCACATGGAAAATATGCTGATTCAAATACATTTTTCTCTGTTCCCAGGTGTATATCTGCATGGAGAAGAGAACATAAGGATTAGGAAAAATAAAGAACTAGTAGAGGAAAAATGCTAATAATATTAGTATCTCGAAGCATGAAATTCCTGTTTTTCATTGCAGCATTGCTTTCATACATTCACCTGAGTTAGATTACATACATATTTTAGTTAAAGATCTGAAAAGATTGTTCACAGGTGAGAGAAGAAAAAAATGGAGAAAAATGCTCACAAAATCAGAAGAAAATAAGTACCACTTGTTTACACTCTTATGTCCTATGTCAAATCCTGATACCTGAATTACTATTTTCCCTTTAAGAATATGCTCAAAATGGCTCTTTATGCAAAATTAGAAGGAGCAATTATACACACTCCCCTTAGATACTTTCTAAACTTTATCTTGATGTTAAATGCATCTTAAATCTCCAACCCTTTTGTGTGCATATACGGATATATTAGTGTAGCAATACATAGAGTTAAAAGAAAGCCTTTCCAATGAGACAAATATAGGACAAACATAGAACGTGCAGTTGGTCAAGACTATGATGGAATTCTCATGAGAAATGGAAGAGTGATGAATCATCTCTCTAGTTCAAACAATTTAATCTCTCTCCCACCACTTTTAAAATTTTGATATGGGGATTGAACACATAAAAATAAATCCAAGGTCTCTTGGTCTCCACTCTAAATCTCTCTGATTCCTATTCCTACCACTCAGTTTCAGCAGAAGAAATACTGATCTTGGGCTACCCTTTAGGCTTGAGCTAATAACAGGCTAAGAGATGCCATTATTTACTAAAGAATAAATATTTTTGAATTTGAAGTTGATGCATGAAGAGGAGTTAAATTCTACTTCCAAAATATTCTGAGATTCATAATTTGATTTCATGATACTGAGAAAGGGAAGAGGAAATAGAATATCCTTCCCACTAAAACCCTTTATCTATCTCCTTGTACCCATGGAATTTTGCACATATGTTTTTTATTTACAGAAATCAATCTGGTGGTGGTCAATTTTGAGCAACTGATATTATACAAGTCCCCATATCTGGAATCAACTACCCAGTCTTCCATATGAGCTGGCTGAAATATTTTTATTATGGTTATAACTCAAAATATATGGTAACTAATATGTGGCTAGAATTCAGTTATCTGGGAAACTCTTATCTTTCACTTTTGTCTTTTGATACCCTAAATACGTATTTCTAAAAGGGTGATCTAATGAATATAAGGAATCATTGGAAAAAATATATATAACCTTTTAAGATTTCATTCTACCTTCAAAAATAGTATACTCATTTGCCAATTTTTTATGTAAGTCCAGCCAAAAGTTGCTTTGGCAATATTTTCATATTTCTAGATATGACCTTTCTTGCATAAACCATATCGAAAAGGCCATGCCCAAAATTTTCTTTCTCTACTTATTTATAGTGCAGTAAGAAATTAGAGATACTCTGAAGCAATGCATTGGATCCTTTCAGGGTTTTTTGACTGATTTCCCAACCGCAATAACATCCCTGAGGTAAACACAGCTGTGAAAACAAAAACAAATTAATTTTGTGCTGTATTTAAGGTTTTCTAAAATCAATTTTTATTATGTAGGTATATAAATGGGATTTTTATAATGCAATTACATTTATTTCTACATATTTCAATAGTTTACATATTTAATTATATGGCCTTAAAGAATATGAGTAATACATACATATACGTGTATATATATATATATATATATACACACACACACACACACAACATATGTCACTGATGAGGTTAGGTTTTGTCTGGAAGAAACAAATGTGTGGGTAGCGTGGGTATAGAAGAGAGGAATAGAGAGGAACCTACAAGCCTTAAATTGCTAGTGTAGCATGGGAATCTAGGAATACATCTAATCTGTTAAATGGTCATTGGTTCTGAAAGTGTTTTGTTTTTTCCCATATTCAGTATGCAGTATCATTTTACTATGTCTTTCCTTAGGATATTTATCTAACTGAAATGAATTTTCACTTTTTCAAGAGTGAAAATCATTCCCCTTAGACTTAACATTGAAACACATTCTACAAAATGTCTTTACTTACTTTCCCATTGCCAACTCAGTAAACTACCAATAAATAAAAGTATGAAAAATATAATTTATAAAATTATTTCCTGTTATCATCATCCAAGTTAGAGTTTGTCAGTATGGCCATAAATCCATCAAGCCATGACCTGAGTAAGAACCAATGATTCTATAACATATACCTCTTTTAAAGAATGCCATGTACATACCACCCAGGACATTTGGGAAAATAGAAGTTCAGGCAATGTTTTGAGTTGATCATTATATTTGGGCAGAATTTGGCATAAATGAAAAATATAATAAAAAGCAAACATTTGTATTAATATTTAGGTGAGATAGCATCTAAAGGTAAATGAATAAACCTAGGCATTGTAAATGAGAACCAGCATAATCCAGAATTTTCAAAATGATGTTATCTTAAAATTTCCACCAAGCTCAAGGAAAGCTCAGTTGAAGAGGTACAAGTTTCTGGGCTGGCAAGATTAGCCCTATAGGATTTGTTTTATCATTTGAAGATACTGTAAGGGTTGGAGAACCAGGATTATTAAGACCTTACAGCAAATTCTGGAAATAGAGCACACTGTCAATGAGATGGGCCTTTTCAATGTGACTTCCATTATTGGGTTCTACAGCATTGTGAAAAGAGATGACTCAGATCTTGTCTCTACCTCAAGGTGGTTTCCATCTAGTGGAAGCCAATGATATAGACACAAAGAAAGTGCACAATATTAAGGTTTTAAATCTTAAATCACCAGGTAACTTGGACTAAAGTTATTGAGAGCATAAGACACCTTCTGAGTTAGACTCGAACCCTTTCTGCTTTACCAGGCCTTGATAACCACGAAGTCACTCGTTCTGTTTTAAGAGAAAGTAATGAAGTGTGTTGTGTGAGCCAGATGAGACCTTGCTCCACTCCGCAGACTCCCAATTTGTGTTGGTGGAGGCTGCAAGTGAAAGTGTTTGCTGGGACTCTTCCAGGCTAGAAGTTCCCTGGGATTGTATAGAATGGATAAATGGCAACATTTTCCCTCCAGGCAAAAGCACTTTTCCAATTTTAGAGGCATGAAGAATCACTGCATTGATTAAAAATTCAATACTTGCTCAGAAAGAAAAGATAAAACATAAACCCAACAGGAAGAGATATTACTAAAATTCTGAAGAATATCTCTCTTTAAGTCTCCATTTAGTCTAATATCAAGAAAACAGTTTAAATAAGTTTATTTATTGTTTCTCCCTAAACCTCACTTTGGTTTTTCACTGAACCCCTCCATAAATTTTCTCTTTTCTGACCCCAGAGAAATTAGTCTCCTTATGACAGTTAAAATATAAAAAACATATATAACAAGGTTTTTTAAAGGCATAAAAGTAAAATCTATTACATTGTTAAAACATTGAATTCTATATTTTAGTTAATTGTTCATAGTTAATTATGCACTCATCTGTGAACTACTTATAATATTGGTTCTCATCTTCATATGAATATAATCATTGACCAGTGCAATATAAAAATTGTTAGGAAATGACTCTTTTATTCAAATCACAATTTCTCTTTCTTCTGATACATTTTCAACAAAATTTTCAATGAATCTTTTCTTACAGACAATTTTAACATAGCACAAATAACTTTCATCTTAAGTTGTTTGAGAATAAGTTGCCCATCAGATACCCTATCATTAACCCCAAATTCTTTAGTGTGTATTTCCTACAAACGAGGACATTCTCCTACACAAATACAATATAACCATCCATTAGAAAATTAATATTGACACACTACTACTTCTAATTTTCAGACCATACTACTTTCTACAATTGTGTTATAAATGCAATTTATAACATGAGAATTCATTTCAGAAACATATGCACTTTGTATTCCTATCTTTTAGTTTCCTTCCCTTTGGAAATTACTCAGACTTTTCTTGTTTTATATGACCTTGACATTTTTTAAAATTACAGGCCAGGTATTTAATAGAATATCCATAAGTTTGGGTTTGTTTGATGTTTTCTCATGATTAGATGCCAGTTATGCAGGAATGGATATGAGATTCTGTTCATCTCATGCACCCATTCAGGTTGTGCATGATTTGAATTTTTCCACACCTATTGATGTTTACCATGATTATATGATTAAGTTGGGGTCTGCCAAGATTTTCCAGTATAAAGTCACTCCATTTTCCTTTGAATTTAATGAGTATTTTGATAGAGACTGAAGCTATGTAAATAGCCTATATTTATGGTTTCCTACTTCATTCAATAGGTGAGAGTTACTACCAGTTTTTTAATGTTCAATTTATTCTAGATTCGGTCAGTGGGAAATCAGTAAAAGACAAAAATGCCTGAAAAAAAAAAAAGGCTTTTTCACCCTTTGCATTTGTTTCGTTCATCATCCTGGGCATTTCCTTGCTTTTTTGGTAAAATATAACATGCAATGCTCATTTTGTACTTTCCTTAGTCTAGTCCTAATATCAGTTTTTCAAAGGAACTATGGTCCTTAGTAAAACAGATCACTATTTTAGAAGCTAAGAATTTTATGCTAGATTGGTCATTTCTACTCTGGATTCACTGTTCCCAGGCAGTCTCAGTGGATATAGCTAGGGTATTAAAAATATATTTAATTCTCTATGTACATATTTTGAAAACCCATTGTACACAGTGATAACTTCAATTCTATTAAGAAAAAAAAAACAACAACACAGGTTTAATTCCAGCATCTGCCTTTTGATGAGATCAGAAACCTCTATCTCCAACTGTGAGAAATCTACTTCCCAATAATTTTAATATATGTATTTATGTGGTCAATATTCCTCAATATAATCACTCTCTTGTTGCCACACTGAACACTCCTCTGTGCAGAGGCCCTCCTCACCCAACAGGGCTTCAACAATGAGCACAGAGCTACCCTGACCATCAGTTTCTCCTCACTCTACTTCGGTACCTGAACTCTCCAGATCAAAATCTCTCCTCACCTTCCTCAGGCTTTGACCCCTCACAATGTTACAGCTCATACCTGAAATGCCTGCTCATCCTGCGTGCGCTCTGACTAACCAGGCCAAGACATTCCACACATTGATAACTTCCTAAACGTGACCCCTCAGCTCTCATTCTTAGGGATGCCCAGTTCATTCTACCTGATCTCAGCTATCCCTATTCTCCCACAAGACACCTCTCATTCTCTTCAAAACCTTACAACTCACACTCAACTTCTATTTCCTATGTACACCACTCTCCAGTAATTCAGGTCATCTTTCTAATTTTCTGGTCCATTGCTTATCCCCTTCTCCAACATACAGAAGCACACACATACACAAACACACACATAAGATGATAGAGTTATACCTCAGAGATATTGCAGATTTGCTTTCAGAATACTGCAATAAAGCAAATATCGTAATAAAACAATTCACAAAAATTTTTTGGTTTCCCAATGCATATAAAAGTTATGTTTACACTATACTGTACTTTATTAAGTGTACAATAGCATTTTCTCTTAAGAAAACAGCATACATACCTTATTAAAATGTGACAGAACCACAAAGTGAGCACATGTTTTGGAAAAAATGGTGCCTGTACACTGGTTCTAGGAAGATGTCACAAATCTTCAGTTCGTAAAAGATGGTATCTGCCAAGCACAGTAAAGTGAAGAAAAATAAATGAGGTATGCCTGTTATATAGAAAGCCCTAAGGACCCTGTCAGAGCCCAAAGGAAAAACAAGCAAACAAACAAACAAAAAACAATAAAAACTATATGCACATCAATTTTCATAGCGACATTATTCACTATTGCCAAATTTGGAACCAACCCAAATGCCCATTAACAAATGAATGGAAAAATGTGGTTTATACATACAATGGAATACTACTCAACTGTAAGAAGAATACAGCACTAACACATGGGATAACATAGATGAATCCTGAGGACCTTATATTGAGTGAAGTAAGCCAGACATTGAAGTACAAATACTACATATCATCTCTGATATAAATTAAACAAATCAAGCTGTCTCGGAGAGCTAGAAACTAGAAGATAGGCTTACAGGAAATCAGGGAGGAGACAAAGGTGGTGTGCCAACTTCCACATGGGCGAAGTCTATGATAAATTAGAGATAAAGTAGTTGTGCAGGGAAGGGATAAGACAGGGGATTGGGGTACTATTGGGTTGGCCTTGGCAGGCTTGAGGGGGGCTAGGGTTGGGATTATGGGTCAGAAGGTCCAAGGAATTGGGGGGAGCGTTGGAGGGAGCAGGTGAACATGGGAGATTCTTGGGTATGTGACTGAAACTATAATGTTGAGAAAACTCTTTAGAAAATATAACAAAGATGAATTACTGGTTTAGGGTGTTTGATGGGGGGCATCTGGTAACTGGGGCAGGTTTCTAAGGAGTGTATGAGTGCTCATCTTTTCATAGTTTGTTGCATCAATGTGTGGAGACCCACTCAATGGCCAAGAAGGTGGTATAACCCCATCCTGGGGAGGACTGATCTTCTCAGAGGGCAGGTGTCTAGTTGTCAAGCCCTCAGCATTGTTGCAAGTATCCGTGAATCTTGTCCTTCAAGCAGTGGTTGTCACTGTAGGCCCCGAAGGGAGGGGGAGAGAGGAATAGAGTAGATGGAGAGAGGATAACTGGGGGGCAATGAACATGTTCTGCATAAGCCAGAAATTATGGATACAGGTCATGTTAAATTTCATCAAAAATTTATAAAATTGTATAGTCTAATATGTAAACCTTAATGTAAACCAAAATATAACCAAAAATTTATAAAATAGTCCAGTCTAAAATGTAAACCATAAAGTAAACCATAATGGAGCCATGGTAAGTAGCTATGTTTCAATATCTGTGTATCAGTTGCCACAAACTTAACATCCACATGTAAAAAGATCACTGCTGGGGAAGGGGGAAAAGGGTTTGATGTTAGGTATATGGGAGTCCCTTACTTCCTCTTTGAAATCCTCTTAATACCTTTTGAAGTTGGAAATACCCACCAATGCAGATGACCCAGATTATGTTAGATTCAAAACAAAATCAAGCCCACCTGGCTTAAGCCCACTCTTAAAAGATAAACCCTTGACAAATCAGTGGAAATCAAGCTAGTTTCCTTTTTACATCTATAAATAATATGTTTTCCCTAGAATCCCAAAGTTACTTCCCCTGTTGCAAGTGATCTGGTTTCCTTTCCTGGAGCAAACTTTGGTATCCTGAATAAAATGCTGTAGTCTATAGACTCACTCTACTCTTATTTATCTTTCAAAAGCTTGAAGGCCCCAGTGAGATATGGAAGGTGTCAGCTGGGGCTGTGGGATGAAGGAACCAGCCAAGTGAGCTGCCTATAAAAGAACCCTCTGCGTCTGCTGCCCCATTGTGGAGAATCCACATCCCCCAGGTAACCTCTTCCTGTATCTGAATTTACATTGACTTCAATTGCCTTTTATCTGCGACTTTTACTTACTTTTGGTTTGCCTTTGCTTTTCAGTTCTGTCCTTAGACCTTCCATTTGGTTTCACTTCATTTCTCCCTGAGCTAAAAACTAGCTCTTTAATTTTTTTTGTCTCTCAGATACATAGGGTTTGGGATTCCACAAGGCCCACTAAATGGACTCACAATCTGGTCCAGATGCCGAGCGCCTTGCCCGTCCTCACTCTCAGTGTAATGAGCCTCTTTCTCCACCCACAATGCTGCCTGTGTTCAGGTCCAGACTCTTTCACTCGCAGGGGGATACTGCTATGGTCAGAGCAGTCTCAGAGTGGCTGGGGTGGGGGTAGGGAAACAAGATTGGTAGTTGGAGGTTGTTAGAGGACAATCTGCCTCCACAACAGCTTCACTTAAAGGTTCATTAGAAAAGGAAAAGGCTAAAACCAGAACACAGGTGAATGAATTCCAAACCAAATCTATA
Source organism: Dasypus novemcinctus (assembly GCF_030445035.2). Classification (NCBI taxonomy): domain Eukaryota; kingdom Metazoa; phylum Chordata; class Mammalia; order Cingulata; family Dasypodidae; genus Dasypus; species Dasypus novemcinctus. Next base: position 97,011,410 of record NC_080682.1, on the reverse strand, counting down.
AGGAATATCCCCAGCTTCCTGTAACCAGCTCTTCCCCCAAACTGTCCTAATGACTCCTCTTGACCCCCTGAGAAAAGAGGACCTAGTCTAGGCTCCTTAAAAGGTTAAGCCTGGCTGTCCACCAGGGCACAATTTAAACCTTGGACTAGAACTGAGTTAAGAGCTATAATTAACAATTTCCCCAAATAAGACCAGCATATAAAGAAAAACTTAGAATTCTTTTGGGTGCAAATGATACAGGATTTTCTGACGTTCATCAGCTTGTACACATGTTAGTTAGAACCTCAGATGCTGAATCCTGGATGGCAAAGGCTGGTTGACCTGGCCAAGAAAGTTACATACTAGAATCCTCTTTCCACAATCAATCTGAGAGTCAAATAGGCCTGAGAAATACCCAGTCTCCATCCCCAATAATACCATACCTTCACTATTATTTTCTTTGATCTCCTCTTGCTCTATTCTGCCCTAAGAACTCCTACATTGAACAAAATTATTTTGTCCTTTTGGCATACCATATAGGAAGCAAATGAAACTAATGAGAGTAACTATTGGGTTTGGGTACATTCCCCAATTAGTCCCAAAACAGATATTGCTGTAATACCACCTCCCTTTCACTTGGAGACTTGGCCCTGACAGAAAACTTAAGATTCTTAACTCAATCTGATAGATCTCCTTTTAGGAATGACTCTAGGCTGCAACTTAAAAAGTTCCCAAGGCTGGGATTACAATGTGTTCTCTCTAACCCAAGAAATGTAGTGTTTTTATTGGAAACCAGATAGATAAAAATTGCCCCTGTAAGGCATATATTCCTATATTCTATATTCCTATTACTTTATGAGTCAGCAGCTTACTGTAGGGGTCAGACCCCCATTTAGGGAGAGCACTTTTCTCCAAGCACCCAGAGGTTTTAATAACATAAGAATTAATTTCAGTCCAGGTACAAGTTTCTGGTGGGCTGAAAGATCAGGCAAAGGAAGCTGTTACTTAAATAGGGCTAAGATATCAGATAACAATGAAGATAACTATGTATATGATTCTTTTTTTGGAATTTACACCAAATTAGTGCTACATACCAGCATTCCATATCCAATTCTTCCAGGTTTATTAACTCCTCCTTCCCAGGGTTATTCAGGCACTTAGGTGTACATTGAGGATAATAAATTTTGTATAATAAAATTTTTCTTATATACATTTTTTATCACCCCCCAAATGGCTTTTTGCTTGCTGTCTGCTCTCTGTGTCCAACCACTATGCGTTCTTCTGTGTCTGTATTTATTTATTTCCACCAACCCCCCTTGAAGCTTGCTTGCTGTCTGCTCTCTGTGCCCATTCACTGCATTCTCTTCTGCATTTTTGCTTATCTCCCTTTTCGTTGCGTCACCTTGCTGAGCCGGCTCTCCGTGGTGCTTGCGGGCGGGCAGGCAGCACTCCACGGCACCCAGGCTGGTGGCTCTCCTCAGCGTGCAGGCGAGGCTGCCTTCACAAGGAGGCCCCAGGATGTGAAGCCAGGGCCTCCAATTTGGTAGACGGGAGCCCAACTGATTGAAAGACAGCCACTTTCTTCTTATATTTTTAATTATTATATTCTTACTAAAAAAAAATTAAAAATCATTCACTCCTAGAATTAGTTTCCAATTACCCAAAACCACAAACAATTTTGGTAGTCTCCTTTAAAGTTCCATTTGTAGTCTGAAATCACTAAATTATTCCTACAAGACTTAATAATTCATGGGCTCTTGTAACCAAAAAGAACTCATGTCATATTGCTTTTATCTACACAACATGGGAGAGGTGCTGAAAGTATTGAATAGTGCTCATAGATCCCTGGCATGCTTATCTTTACCACTATATGGGTGTTATAAAAGTTATGGTGTGCTAAATAAACTATTTCTACTCTGTTCTTAAGCAGCTAAGGTGATCATAGATAAAATAGATATTACCAAATAATGGTTTAATAATTTCCTGTTTAAAATGCATGAAATATGTTGCCCATGTCTGAAAAATATTATTGTAGAATTTGAGAGAGGTTTATTTATTTGCGTATAGAGAGGCCAGGACCCAGGAATGATTTTGAGAAGGAAAAATGGCTTATTGACAGCCGGCCGGACTTGTGAGCTTTCTGTTTCAATCCCAAGCCCCGAACAAGATTTTTGAGTCCCTTTTATACAGAGAGGAAAGGCCAAATGGTTCTTTTGTTTCAGTTCTCAGTAGGCTTGAATTAGCATATATTTTCCACATCCTAGGTAAGCTTTTAGCATGGACTTCATACATTCTAGATAAGCTTTTAGCACATTTGTTTTGCATTTCCCCAGAATATTCAAAGTCTATAGAGTTTGCATTGATAAACTGTTTCCTGGGACTGGAGTCATTGCTATGGCCACCAAGGGCAGGACTGCAGCCCCCATCATCCCACACCCACAAGGCAGGACAGACAGCCTAGGTTAAGGTTATCTCCGAAGAGACAAAGAGCCTCCCACCCATAGCCCACATTAATATGAGATTTAAAAAAATATTGTAAGGTTCATAAAATACAGAAATCTCTTACAGCAGAAATGAGACACAAAATAGAGAAGAAAAATAAAGAAAGTAGTTTAAATAGTTCAGAGATAGACTAAATAATGTGGCTCTGATTCCACTTCGTTTATTAAATTCATTAAGTTTCCCCTTGGTTTTTATGTTCTACAAAGTTAGATTACTTTAACTATTCACATTTCCTTTGTGAATTTAGGATCCTTTGGGAGTAGTAACAGGAACAATTGCGGTACCCAAGAAGAAAATTACCCATCTGCTATGTATTTTCTTGAAGGTATTGCCAGCCATGGCAATGGAAGACACCTCCAATCCTACATTATCTTCCTTTGGGAATAAACAAAGACTCCCAAAAGTTTATCCCCAAATCCAATTCCCACATGTCCATTAACATTCCTCTTTCTGTATAAAGCTCCTTAGTCTTCTGACATCCCTAGTCACTACCACTGGAAATTCATGTCTGGATAAGGGATTTATTTTTAATAAAGTAAAAAGAATCAGTTTCCTATTTTACAGAGTTTGTGACATGTAAGGAAATTGTATTATGTTTTATTTCTTCTCAAAAGCAAATAAACATTACTAGGAATTCAGGGATTGGAAACCCATCTCATTTACATCTCTTGAAATAGTTTCAGTCTTCTTTTAATGTCTACCACCTCAATCTCCAACGTCAATGGTTCCATTTTTGTTCTCACTGGTTTTCCTGGCCTGGAAGTTGACTATCTCTGGATCTCCATCCCCTTCTTCTCCATCTATGCCATGGTATTTCTAGGAAACTGCCTGATCCTCCATGTGATCTGGACTGAGTCGAGCCTACACCAGCCCATGTTCTACTTCCTGGCCATGCTGGCACTCACCGACCTGTGCATGGGGTTGTCGACCGTGCACACAGTGCTGGGGATCCTGTGGGGGCTCATTCAAGAGATCAGCCTGGATTCCTGCATTGCCCAGTCCTACTTTATCCATGGTCTGTCCTTCATGGAGTCCTCTGTCCTTCTTGCCATGGCCTTTGACCGCTACATTGCCATCTGTAATCCACTGCGCTACTCTTCCATCCTAACTAATGACAAAATCATGAAAATTTGGATGGCCATTCTAGGTAGGAGTTCTTTACTTATACTTCCAGTTATCATCCGCCTGAAGTTCTTAAATTATTGCCGTCCCCACATCCTGTCTCACTCTTTCTGCCTGCACCAAGACTTAATTCGAATGGCCTGTTCCGACATCCGCTTCAACAGCATCTATGGTCTGGCCATGATTATTAGCAACTTGTTTTTGGACGCAGTACTCATTCTTATCTCCTACATCATGATATTGCATACAGTTTTAGCTATTGCATCCCAGGAGGAGAGGATCAAGTCCATGCAGACCTGTGTGTCTCACATCTGTGCTGTTTCGGTTTTCTATATCCCAATCATTGGTCTGACTATGGTGCATCGTTTTGGGAAACACCTCTCACCTTTAGTTCATGTCCTCATGGGCAACATCTATATCCTTTTTCCACCCTTAATGAATCCCATTATTTATAGTATCAAGACTCAGCAGATAAGAAAAAGAATCCAGAGATTATGCTTCTTGAATTAGCCTCAGTACCTTGAGACCAAATGTGAATCAATTTAAAGTCACCAAATTCAGTTCCAAAGGGTAAGAGTCAGTACATTATTAAAAATACATATATAAATTTCTGTTTGTATAATATTGTACATATACTATGTGCTTTCCTTTCCATTTTCCAGCAACCTTCATAAATGAATTAAATTGACATAAATAATATTGTTATCAATTTTTATAGTTATAAAATGTAAATACAATGTGCTGAGTATCATAATAATGTTTGAGATAGGTTAGCTAGTAAATTCTATATGTCTTACTCTGGCCAGTTCAGCAGGATAATTTGGGAACAAGCCATTATGGAAAAAGTATATTTTGCTGATTATAATTCTTGAAGTAATTTTTAAAAGATCAGCCTCTATCTTAGTCCATCTTCAGTACTTTAGGCAATGTTCTTGTTTATTGTTTGACCACGTCCTTCTTTACCTAGTTTAGCCACATGGCCACTCAGTGGAGTAAGCACTATAGGGAAGTAGGATTGTACATGTATAGTTTGATGAATTTTGAAAAATATTTACAGTCATGGAATCACCACCACTGCAATCAAGATACAGCATCTTTCCATCATCTTAAAAAGTTGCCTTGTAGTCCTTTCTGATCAGTCCTCTCTCACAACCCTAAATCTTTGGCAACTACTAATGAAATTTCTGTCCTATAATTTTGTTTTTTAGAGAAAGACTAAATTATAAGTAATGTAGTCTTTTATATCTGGATTATGTAACTTAACAATAATGCATTTGAGATTTGTTTTTGTTGCATGTGTCCATAGTTCATTTATTTTTATGGCTGAGTCCGATTCTACCATATCATACATAAAATTATTTATCCATTCATCGGCAGACTGGAATTTTGACTTTGAAGTTTTGGTTATGAATAAATCTGTTATAAACATTCACACCATATGATTATAAAAATATTGCATCATAATTGTTAATTTTACTTTTAATATTTTATGTCAATACTATTAATAACACAATCACCATGGTAATAATAATAATACTTAGTTTATATTTATCAGATGTATATTATCTCAGGCACCATGTACACACTATATAAGGATTCTGTTAGTCATCAGAGCATAGATATGAGGTACATCCTAATCTTTCCATTTTGCTTAAGAGGAAATTGAGGTAAAGGGATTTAAATTACTAAAAAGTAAGTGGTAGAGCAATTTGATTTCACATTTAGCACTGTTTACCACTGCTACTACTGTTTCTTTATACATCACAATTACTTCCCTGTGACTCTGCGTTTTTTCTTTGTTTTGCTTTTGTTTTTGGTGGTTTTTTTTGTTTTGGTTTTTTTTTTTTCGCTCCTGGAGTGAAGGTTTTAAACTCCATATGAATGTACTGTATGTTTTCAAAGGTGTTATTAATGGGAACAATTATTAAATAGACCATTCTTTCTTTAGACAATATTATGATCTACTAAATTCCTAAGTAATAGGTTTTGTACTTTACATTCTAAAACTCAGATGTGTACTCATATGTTCCAAGAGACCATATTCATGTTAAAGATTGTATTTATCTGAAACTCCAACTTACAGGTTGGTGCATTTGAGTTTAAAAATATCCTTCTGACCAGACGAGTTGATCCTCTCTGCTGCAGTGTTTCTTTCTTCCTTAGGTCTCTACGCCCCTGCACATCTACCCACACCTCCACCCAATTCTATTATCATCTACGTTAAAGGGGAAGCCAACATATCCCTGAGGAATTGAGTGAGAGAATTGTTTGAACCTCTGGTCTAATTACTATAAAACTTGGCTGACCCTTGGTGAAAGATATCTCACCTTGCCTCCTCTCTCTGTTTGGGACTCTGTCCTTTCCTCAACATCAGCTGAATTTTGACTGACTTTTTTTCCTCTGGGATTCACGTTGTGACCCATTCATAACATTGGCTCTTACTGGACAAGTCCAGAGACTTTGCTGTTTTCTTTTGCTCCTCTGACTCCGGCATTTTTTTCCTATGACTATTGATTTGTGCCATTTTCTCCTAATCATGGCATCTCCTTAAGAGCTTAACTATTCAGCATTTCCCATAATTTTGTATCCTTACAGAATCCCTGTATCATTTATTAATTTGTAGAAGAGAAGAAAACCACAGGATGCTCTTTCAAGTTCTTCTCTGACTGAACACACCAAACAGTCGTTTCTAATCTAATCATGTTGCTCTACGTTGGCATAAGACATGTCACAAGGCAATCTCCATCACTGCCAAGCAGGAAATAGGATACTAATCTCCATTTGCTCAGCTTCCTCTTCAAAATACCTAGGTTTCTATCCTTTTGTACCCTGAAATTGTGCAGGAAAAACTGGTTCCTTGGAAAGTATATCTTGCCTATTCTCCTTTTCTATCTGTCTTTCTCCCTGATGGAAGTTTCACGCTCTTTATTTGTATCTTGAAGGGATTACTTCTGTGTCCAAACTGGCTTCCTTCCTACCCTTGTTTTAATTAGTATCCTCTGTCAGAAGCCCTTAGTAGCAGTAGGACTCTAGTGAAAAAGAAAATTCAATAATATTCAAATGGCAAAATGCCTTGATAGTTCAAAGAAATTCCCCCAATTAATTATATTTCCTGACTGTTTCCTTATATAATAATTAATCTGCAGTAATTTCTACCTTTATAAAACCTTTATTATCCAGCAGGGTAGTATATCATAATTTAAAGAACTCTTTCCTTGTGGTAATGCAACCCAATTTTGGCAGCTTCTGCTTATATAAAATAATGCTAATGCAACACCTTTGGCACAAATTAAGATTTATTCCATGATACCACATTTAAATCAACTCCAGACCCTGTCTGCAAATGTGCAAAATAAATTTTATTACTACTGTCAAAGAAAAAAACTACATTGGACAATGTTAAACATGCAAGGATAACTTTATTCAGGGGCTGCCATAGCAGAGGAGGGAGAATAGAACTCAGCTGCCTGGAAACAAAGAACAGCCAGCTTCTTAAGGGCTGAAGTGGGTTGGAGGAAAAACACCAGAAGATAGCAAGGGGGAGTGATCACTGGGATGCAGAAGGGATTAACTGAGCCTGTGGTTAGGACCTCTTCATTATGAATATTTTCCTTTGTGATAGTTAGGCTGTCTGAACACTGGAAATGCTGGGAGAGAAGAGGAAAGAGAAAAGGAACTACCCACTTAGGGCATCTCAGATGCCTGGTCACCTTGGTGAGTGGGACAGGATAAGGGAAGATCAGAGTCAACTTTGATATTTAAAATAGTTACATTCTGAAGTGTTTTCTTTTTTGCTTGTTTGTTTTCGTTTGTTTTTTATCTCTTTGCAGTTCCACAGCTGCTAGATTAGTTTTCAAGTAGTCAGTACAGGGGAAGAAAACAGTCTTTGTCATGATCCCTGTAAATAATTACTAACATTTATTTTACACGACCATGTTCCAGGCACTATTTTTAAAAATAGTCAAGCAAATAAAATAATTTTAAGATTTTATAATTAGAGATAGTGGAGCAGATTTAATTCCTGGCAATCTGACTCCATATGGAGTCCACGTAGTCAGAAGTTTATACAATATCCTGATTCCAAAAATCATATTTCTTGATTAATTACAAGAAATTACAAGAAAACTATTTCACTCAATTCATTTAAGTTCCACATTTTTCAATCCTTAAATATTATGATCCTGTAATTTTTTTACACTTTTCTGCCTTGTAATCTCCAGTCACAATTATATTTTCCTGACTCCATTTTTATATTAATAGTACTTGTTCTGGAATAAAGGTACCCAATATATTCCTAACATATCTGATGCATATTTTAAAATTCATTTTAAATATCACGATACCCAAATACATAGAACTTTTTAATAGGTTGCTTTATTGAGACTCCTAAACCAGGAGAGGAGATAATTCTGGATCATATAAGTCCTACCAAAACACCTATCTAGCCCTGGAGCACATTAACTGGCCTTGTCCTTTGTAGAACTCTCTATATTTTTAAATCTCTGCTGAAATTCCTGCAGCAGTTTCTTTCCTCTCAGAGTGGTAAACCTACTAGATCCACTTTGGGCATTATTTTACTCCTGAGACCCAAATGATTTATTTTATTAAAAATCATTGGCTCTGAAAGTTTTTCATGTGTCCATAGCTGCAGGGTCACTTTGTCTCTTATCATGGCAATTCCATTATTAAAAATGTATATGCACTTAAATCTTGGAAGAACTCTTTATATAAGAGTTATTGTCTTTTATCTAGTGGTCGGTTTCTTTAGACTGGGTCTCTCACTATCATTTAATAAGAAAGTAAACTCAAGAACTAATAATATGGAAAACATTCATTGATTTCTTCCTATCAAAAACTGTTCTGAATGTAAAATATTTACTATAAGAGTAAAGTACTATAATGGGGAAGTTTTGTAACTTTGGGAAATCCCTTCTTTTTTATGATGTAAACCCTGGAAACCATAATTTTTTAAAAAGTGATAGATTTTATTACTAATGATATATGAAAGCTCAGACTTGGCTAAAATAAGTTAATTTTAAATAAGTGACTGTTGGAATATATTTATGACACAGAAGATATGAGAAATTAATTTCAACAGCATAAAAATATTCTCCAAATAAAAATCAACCCATTAAAAAAAATGGGCAGTGATATTAAACAAATTGTATTTATTACAAATGAAGCTGGTTCTTCACCATTTCTCTTTTTCTTTCCTTCCTTTCCCTTTGTTTTCCCTCTTATCTTCAATGATACACTTTAATGCTATTAGCTGAAGCACAACAATGTAGGCTGCCATGTTGGTGTTTGTGTGAGGATGAGAGCTATTGCCAGGGGACCAAGGCACAGTTTTGAACACCGACCATTATGAGGAGCCTTATCCATATGAAGGATACCCCAGCATGGAATGTCAGAAAAAGACAGCCAGAGGAGGGTGTTGTTAGCAAAATCATGATACCTGTTAAAGGGCCAGATCTCACCCCCCCCCCCCCCCCCCCCCGGCTTCTTCTCTGGGGAGCTAACAAATACATGCTAAGTGACCATCCTCCAGTCTTCTGCCGGCACCACCTCTGCTTTCTATTGTGTGCCTTTCTACAAACTGGAGAAGATGTGAAGGCCAATGAAAAGGCCTGGCCAGATCTGAAGCCTGGAAACTTGAAACAAGCAGCCCCAGATGCTTATCAGAAGAGCAATTCTCAGTGGCAGGATCCCTGTTTCCCTGCAGTGGTTTGAAGCTGTATGTACCCAAGAGAAAAACATGTTCTTAAATTTAGTTCATTCCAGTGGGTGTGGACCCATTGTTAGTAAGGCCTTTTGATGAGGCTACTTCAGCTAAGATTTGTCCCACCTCCATCTTAATCCTATTACTAGAATCCTATATTAGCAGAAAGAAATTCAGACAGAGACAGAGAGCAAGAGCAGTTGAGAGAGAGAGAGAAAGCCACAGGAAGCAAGAAGATAAATGGAACCCAGAAGAGAATTAGGAAACCAAGAGATACCACCATCTAACAGTAAAACGAAGGACCACTGGCAGTCTGTCCCAGAATGCCAAGGTTCTCAGGGAGAAAGCATCGCCTTGATGAAGTCTTAATTTGGGCATATTTCTGACCTCAAAACAATGAGCAAATAAATTTCCATTATTTAATCAGACCCATGTCATTGTATTGTTTCAGCAGCCTACATAATTAAAACACCAACCCACACCTCCTCCACCAGGTGATGAAAAGGATACTCAAAACAGTGTAGATTGGTCTCTTTTGTAGAACAAATTGGGGCATTCAGAGCTGCAATCTACTGACCCACGACTGGAGCAATTTTGCCACCCCAGATGACCAGCTGTGATGGGACCTCTTCCCTTGCCCAATAAAAAAAATTGGGGCTTTTTTTACTGAGTAAGTGACAAAGATTATTTGCTCTTTCTCGAATCTCTAGTTTTTGCAAGTGATAAAGGGATCATATGCTGGACGTTTCTGTTATGCCCTGAACATGTACTTCCATGCTGTACCAGTATAGGGAGTCACTCTACAGATGCCCACGTGGTAGTGGACATGAGGGTGGAAGCTTGCCATGGAGAGTTGGATTCTAAATATGGTCTTAATGGAGGGGAGTTCTAGTGCAGAGAGACAGAATATGAACAGAGTGAGAGCAACATACACACTTAGGGGTGTTCCCAAAGAGAGTTATCAGAAACTGTGAGGAGGGAAGGGTGTTCCTCCATGGGAGATGACCACATTACAGGCAGTGCAATAACCCAATTATGGTGAGGAGTCATCCACAGGTGGGGGAGCCCTATGCAGATGATGTCAGTGTCCAATTTGAGTAAGGAGGGAATATAGACCATGGAAAGAATAGTGGCAATGGAAGACTGTTTACATGCTGGGGATTAAACAAATAAAGAAGATTATCAAAGCTAATTAGTGCTAGTTATTTAACTGACAAGAGCAAATTACAAATATCAAAGGGGAGAAATGTGAAATGAATGAATATGGAATGAGCAGCTGATGCAAATCTGCACTCATGATTTCAATACACAAATTTACACCATTCTGATTATTTGTGCATCTTTATCTGTCTGTCTGTCTGTCTGTCTATCTATCTATCTGTCTAGTCATTTGTCTTCTAATATCTTTCTATGCATATACATATATTGCCTGACTCTGTCCACTGAGAGGCCCAGGGACCAGTGACATTTCCGTAGTAATAAGCCTACCTACTAACCAGATTGGTTTTTTACATGCTATTCTCTTCTAAATATAACTAGTGCCTTTTGACGAAATGGGTCTAATTTAAAACATTTGAAGAGGCCACACCAACTCAAGCAGAGTAAAATAAATGGTTCTATACTTCCCCAAAAATCTAGAATGTAACATTGTTTTAAAGCAACGTAAAAATGAGCATTCATAGCAATATTAATGAAAGAGGTAGTCTCCAATACTCACCTTCTCAATATGAAAGTATGCACATTCACTGTATTTGACCAATACATTTTGGAGCACTGCTGCACCATATGGATTATAGTTTACATTGTAGTTCACACTCTCTCCCACAATCCATTCAATGGAGTATGGCAGGAAATATAATGTCTAGCATCTGTCCCTGCAATATCATTTAGGACAACTCCAAGTCCCAAAAATGCCCCCACATCACCTCTTGTCTTCCCTCTCCCTGCTCTCAGCAATTATTTGTGGCCACTATAACATTTTTTTGTGTGATCTATGTACCTCTAAAAAAAAAAAGAACTACAGGACACAAAAGCTACATAAGATTTTTGTGAGATTAGATTTTGACCATAGTTAATGGGAATGGTTAAAAACCTTTTGAATTTCCAGGAATGGTCTGTGGGGCACCTGTCTTACTCAGGTGAGTAATCCAACAGACAGATAAATATAAATACCACAAAAGGATTATTGCAAATCAAGCAGACTGATAGATATTCTCTACCTGATGGAGCACCTCTGCTCTTACTCTTTCAAGTTTAGTGGCATAAAATGAGCTTCACTGGGGAAGAGGACCCCCAAATCTTTTCTTGCATTGGAGTTTAATGGAGTCTAGATCACTGCTATGCTACAGTAGGAGTTTTTGAAATAGTAATTTATTTGTTTTAACAAAATTTACTATGTTCATTATATGTCCAAACAGCGTCAGTCTATCCTTAATGAGAGATATGAAGAATGCAGCATAAATCTTAGTCATTTAAAATCAATTTAGATAAGGGAAACTCATTTAGGTAACAGTTTGGAAGGTAATATGATACTCTATGTGCTAATTGCCAAATATAGGGGAAATAAAAACAACCACCACACATTTGTAGGTGTTTAAAAGCCAGAGGATTTCTTGTTATTGGAACTTATGTGAGTTATGGGAAACTTTTTATAAAATTCTGGATATAAACTCATTTTAAGATAATGGATTTAATGACCCTCACTTGAGATAAGTCATCATTACTTGGGAATTTGCCTAGAAGGTATACAAATATATTGAGATGTGAATGAGTAAGTCATATGTGTTCATATAAGAAACCAATTTGACCAAAGTGGAGAAAGACTGGATACAAATTTAAATTAATTGAAACAAAAGGTTTTCTCATTGGGAAGGGTCAGGAAGATAGGTACAAGGGGTGTTAAGAAATTAAATAGTCAGCAGTCTGGAGTATGTAGTTAGTTGATTTTCATATTGGTGGTCACAGTGTTGTTATGGTATTGGTCCTGGTGATGTTGACAGTGATTGAATAAGTGGTAAAAGGGTAAAATGAAGATAAAGGAAAGGCGAATGAATTCTATGATGTTTTGTAAGATAGCCGAAGCAAAGGGAGGAGAAGTAGTTATATATGTATATGGGAGCCTATAGTATATGTACTTGTACATATTTAAATGAGGGATGTGGAGTGTTTTTAGGTCAGAATATTATGTTTATAAGGGAGAGTTTTGTCTTAGTGTGATGCAAGAAATGAGTTGAGTGCCTGTGAGAGTAGGTAGTCTACATGGAGTGATTAGTTTCCACAGCTCATTATGCAACACTTTTTTTTCAAGACCAGTAACCTTGTTATTTCATGCATACAGCTGAAAAATTTGTATAAAGCTAATGTTTCCTTAATGTTCTAAATCCCTAGAAGTGCTCCTTGTGACTCAGTTCCTCAGATAAGAGGGCATGATTTGTAGAAAACAATTTATGAGGCATCCCATAAAAAACAAAGTAGGATATAGTAGGTTCTTGGTGCCAAGAATATGTGTATGGAAAACAGAACAAGCATAGATCTACACATCACTGGATGGGTGGAAATAAATAGATTGTGATTTAGCTAAGATTTGGTATTCACTGATAATCACATCTATAAAAATATAGAAATTTTATATGTTTGCATGCACATAATTTAAAAATAGTACAGAATTTCTAATTTTGGCTGAGAGCAAAAGCAGTAGTCCATTTCTCCCATCTTCCCTGTCTCTAGAACTTCTCAGAAATCATTAGTTAATTTCTACTACTTTTTTTCTTTTAGCTCAGTTATTACATCTCTACTCTCTACCCATTCTATATCAAAGTGTAGTCATATTACTATTTTTTATTTCTGCATGGTTAAAGTCTTAATTTATACAAAATATTTAAGTATAAATGTATTCAATCAGTCATAGATTATTTCTTTTTCTACAACCACTTCGAAGATAAGGATATGTAAATTAATACCTTGTCTTCTAACTATGCTAATATGTTTATTGGAGAATAGGATAATTATGATTTAATATGTTTTATTTATATTTGGAAAATTTGTTTAAAAATTTTCAACTGATGTTTGATACTTTTCTATCACCATTTAAGAAATAATGGCAATATCCATTTTGATGATTGTGACTTCCTCATATATTGATGAATATTTACTTTTGAAAGGTCAACATACCATTTAAAAATGAAGCAGCAAACAACTTAGGAATTAGTTTTAAGAATGAATGGTATTACATGTAAGTTAAAAAAAAGACCTTGAGGTTTATATGGGTTATTGACATGTCCCCTGCTCCCACCCTGCCTTTCGCTTCCTTATACTTTGCCCGCCTGTTCCTCGTAACCTCCCTGTATTATGGCCCTTCTCAGCAGCAGTTTGTGCTGCTGCCTCCCTCCGCCCCTCCTCCCAGCCACTGTTATCTTCCCCCTCCCAGCCGATCGCTGTTCTCCCCGCCTCATTTCAACCGCCCTCATCCCGTATCCGCCCCGGCACAACCTCGGAAACAACCCCCTCTGCCATCAATGGCTTACGTCATAAACCGCAGGTCCGCCCTTGCCTCTGCAGCCAATCCTCAGCTGCCCCGCGGACATGCCCCTCCCACAACCTCCCCGCCTCCATGACACTATAAAACCCCATGTACTTCCCGAATAAAATCAGACCTGCGCATAGACCTCGTCTCCGTGGTTTTTCCTCCATCGAACCGCGCGTCCCCACCAAGCCTTGAGCCGCCCGCTGCCGCCCCGGTCAGGCCGTGGCGTAGGCCCGATCCCCGGCAGCGACTCGCCTGCAGTGACCCGCCTGCAGTGCCGCAGCGGAGGCCAACATTGACATATCCTATGCTTTATTTCTTCAGGTAGGAGAAATACCTTGGAAAAAGTGCATATGTTATCAGATGTGTGGATATTTATAGATATGAAGTTTAAGTGGGGAGAAAGTAGAATTTCATTTAGAAATTTAGCAAAGGTGATTGAAAATAAAAGTGACATGCAAAATAATTTGACATAATAAATTACCAAGGAATAGAAAGCAGATTGAGAATAAAATTTTTCTAAGAATTGGAAGAAAAAAGTTTCAATCACCTTTGTCACTTTATTAGTTGAGTGTTTTAAACCAATGGAACTTTATGAGACTTTACATTTTAATGCTAAGTATCCAGTGTCCTAACTCTAGATAGGTTTGGACCCATTAAAGAATCGATTCTTTGATATCAAGATGTCTAGAATTAAGGCTGCCCCAGGAGTCTTATGCATTATTCCCTCTTGTTGTAAAATCTGTGATATTTTTCTTCCAATAGGAACATCTAAAAGCTGGTTTGGGCTGGTCACAAGAAATATCCTCATGGGTTTTTTAAATAGTAGCTGGTTTCAGCCATCCATTCTTCTTCTAACAGGCATCCCTGGCCTGGAGGCTGTGCACATATGGATCTCCATCCCACTGGGTGTCATGCACCTAATCACCCTCCTACGGAACTGTGTAATCCTCTTTGTTATCCAAACAACCCCTAGGCTCATAAACCTCAATATTTCTTCCTATCTATGTTGGCCGCTACAGATATGGGTTTATCTTTAACAACTCTACACACAGTACTCAGTATCTTCCTTCTGAATTGCCAGGAGATTGAGTTCCACTCTTGCCTGGCACAGATGTCCTTCATCCATATCTTCTTTTCCATGGAATCACCCATACTGCTGGCTATGGCCTTTGATCGCTTTGTAGCTATTCACAATTCACTACTCCACACTTGGTCTTAAACCCTTCTTGGATCATTGCAATTGGACTTGCAGCTTTGATTAGAGGTACAGTGTTAAGGATGCCATGGCCAATACTTCTCAAGCAATTGTCCTTCTGCAAGGGTATCATCCTGTCCCGTTGTTACTGCTATCAACCTCTTGTTATGAAGCTGGTTTGTAGCCCTGTCAGAATCAATGTCATGTAGGGGCTCTATCTTTTCCTCTGCTTCTCTGAAGTTGACTCTGTTCATTGTCATTTCATACATTTAATATTTTTGTTTCTCATATCTTCACTGTCTTTATATTTTTTATGCCATTCATTGTGCTGGTCTTAATTCATCCATTTGGTACATTCACATCTTCCCTACTCTATGTCAACATGGCCAGTCTCTTTCTCTTCTGGACCTTTGTCCTCAATCCTCTTGTTTACAGCTTAAAAACTAAAGAGGTACATTTAGCAGTATACAAGTCAGTCAAGGTCAGAGGAAACTTACTCCAGTAATCAAATGTGGCCTTAGTGAATGATACTATGACTCCATTTTCCTCTTTTATCTATCTGTCTGTTTCTCTCTGGAAAATATGCCATCATCACATCATCGTGTTTTTGCAGATTTAATGAAGTACTTCCTCCTTGTCTGCCAATAAGATAGTAGCATTTTGATTATTTTCTTGATCCAAAGTATCATCCCCACTGTTGCATGAGGGATCTTTCTGAAACAGTTTTTTAAGTGTTTCTCTTCTTTTTATATATGAAAGTGTAAATAAGTAAGTGGTTTATAATTAGCAAGAGGACAAAGTCTGGATTATAAACATCTTATAGAAGGTTTTCAATTTTCTTATCCCTGCCTACTTTTGCAACCTCAACCCCAAGTCCTCAGAGCAGATGACTCAATATAGTAATATTTTTACACATGTATAAAGATTTAAATGATTCCAAGCTTTTACCAATCTCTCAGGTTCAAAATTCAAAACCCACCTTGAACAAAACTTACTCTATTGTCGGCGGGGGTTGCGCCACCAGCACGGATGTTGGTTTTGCTTTCTCCGCAGCCGCCCCCAGGGTGGCTGCTGGAAGCCTTACTCACACCGCCTTCGTGAGCCGCGGGCTGTCGACACACCTCACCAGCCGTGCGCCAGGGACTGCTGGCCGGGGTTGCTAGTCAGTGAAGGGGGACCGCGCTACAAACTCACGCAATCCACTGGCCAGGAGAAGTAGACAGCTTTATTAGCAGAAGCAGGGGAGACCGGCGTGCGCGGACGCACGGGCTTATGTGCAATCTGCGAGCGAGTCCGGGGAAGGGGTAGTGGATGGGAGTTATATAGGGTGAACGTGGAAACATTATCTGATTGGTTGGGACAGCAATATGTCTATATATGGTAACTATAGATTTACTAGACAAAATGGTGGAAGGAGATGAAATGGCGGCACGGCGCATGCTCACTGTCCTTGCCCGGTGACTCAGCGCTTTGAAGACCATCCCTGTGTTTACTCAAGGGCATGTGGGGGCTAGAGTTTACTCATAGTCCCTTGTCTTGTAGCGCAAGTCTCATGGCTTGGACGGCTGCACTGTTGGGCCTTCCCTCACTCTATTAAGAATTTTTTGAGCATTTTAGTAGAATTAATCTTTCCCATTTCTATCAGTGTACTCCATGAATGATTTTAGTACAATACACACAGTGCTATTTTACTTGCATTTTCATTTCTTGTCTTCCCCAATCAATTATGCATTACTATGAAAAAAATACTGCATTGACTTATCTGAATCCCCAGTAGAATCCATATCAAATGACACAACAGTAGATGCTAAATTTGTTTCTCTTTAATAAAAGAATGAATGATCATGGACATACACAAGTGCACTTACCATCACAATGTTTGTCACATGATATAAAACTACTTGTTTATCATCTCCCTTATGAACAGCCAGGGACCATGCTTATTGTCTTTGCCACTTTGTCTTCAGTGTCTAATACAGTATCTATTGCCGTTTTATATTTAGAATTATAATTTAATCATACCCTCCCTCATAAGTCACTGTTGGAGAGAAGAGTCTTCCACCTTTCCTGGCTCCTGAAGGTCTTTTAAAGGACTGTATAGAACTTCTTGCTTTTCAGACTATAGACTATGGTTGAAGAGAGGAAAGTCAAGAGAACTTGATCGGCCATCATTGTATGTAAGACCTTTGAGCCACTGGGTAAGTGTCAGTACTAGGACAAGGAAAATGTGGGAAAGGCTAGATTTAACAGCCTTGAAATTTGAACCTGTATTTTTTGGAGGCAATTCTCAGCTCTGCAAAGAAAATAAAGACATAAGAGAGGGAGAGGAGTAAGGAGTTGAGTTCAGATTAACGATGGACTAGGGCCAATCTATAGATGTTCTTATGGTGAAGATAATAGGAAGAGAAGATTGCCTGGACCCTGTAGAACAGTAGTCTCTTATCAGCTGGGTAGGGACCCCAGGAAAGTCAGACACTGGGGAAAGCTGTCAGTCACATCTTGATGATTTATGGGGATGGATGACTTCTTACAGTTGGTGGCTGATGGCCACAAAATAGTGAGGGCCCTAGTAAGTAGGATTCTTAAGCCAGTGGAGGAAAAGGTATGGTTAAAGTAGAGATGGCTGTGGCCTCCTTCCACTTAGTTTCATAGGAATAATAATCTGTAAAAGGTTTAATATGCATTACATTGGATTCGGAACTTTCATGTCATCATACTAAAGAGTACGGTAAGTGGGGAAAAAATGAGCAATAATAACATATTGTGATATTCTGGTGTTTTGTTTTTTGTTTTTGGGGTTTTTTTTGAGGTACTTGGGCCAAAGATTAAGACCTGGACATTGTATGTGGGAAGATGGCACTCAACCACTGAGTCACATCCACTCCCCTGAGTTAGTTTTTCTTTGTTTGCTCATTTTCTCTCTCTCTCTCTTTTTTTTAGGAGGTACCAGATAGCAAACCCAGAATTTCCCATGTGGGAAGCAGGCACTCAACCATTTCAGCCAAATCCACTAACATGACAATTTTTTATTAAAATATATTTTAATTAGAGAAGTTGTGGACTTATAAAACAATCATACATGCGTGTGGAATTCCCATACAACACCCCTCCCCCAACACACTACATTGTTGTGGAATATTTGTTACAAATTGTGAGATAATATCATCAGACTATTACCACTATTCATGGTCTATAGCATATATTTGCTATATTTTTTCCAAAATCCCTGTTGTTAACAAATTACATCTTTGCCATTGATGTAAAAGTAATACAGTATTGCTCTTTGCCTAGTTATAAGTTTCATTAATTGCATTCCTCCCATGCTTCTCCACATTTTTACCACCTTTCAATAGTTAATGATAACATATTATAATGAGTAGATCTAATACAGTTTGTATATAATTGGAATTGTAGATAAACAGGGTAGTCTAGGAAAGTAAATGTCAAATGAACGAAAGCTAGAGAGTAATCTAGGGATTAAATAACTGTGAACGTGGAGGTGGATGAGAATTGTGGTTGATAGTACAAATTGCAAGAATATCATTCTATGAACTAAAACAATTGCAACATTATTTTAATAAAGAACACATGAGAGACGATCTAGTCCAAAATTATTTTATTGTTTAAATAAAATATTGTAACTTGAAGTATTAGAACACTAAGGATTTTTGAAAAATTAAGTTGTAGAGATTCTCAAATCAAGAAACTGGTCTATATAGAAGGCTTTTTTTTCTCTTTAATCCATCCTATTGCTGGAGATAACTCTAATCTCTTGTCCTTACAAAGACTTTCTTGTAAAGTAAAAAATAACATACTCAAAAATTAAATTAAAAGGTGAATGTGTATTCATTGAAAGAGCAAGCTCAACAAGGACAAAAGGGAATGGAGGCTATTAGGAGATGAAATGCAATATGCAGTGAGTATTCCAAAATATACTTGAGGAAATTGCTTATAAAAGGTAAGCTATCTGGTCCAAACAGGAAGAAAATTAAAATATATCATAATATTAATGCAAAATGGTGAAATGAAAGAAAAAGTAATGATTTTACCTTGGCTTTAGAAAATCCTTCCTTCAAATGTCACAATGATTGTTTTATTAGGACCCCAGAGAAGAAAATGTATCCAAACAGAAGATTTAGCTCTTTCTAGAAAGTAATGAGAGCCATCCATCTGTCCCATGATATCTAAGAACCCTCTCAATCTGAAACAGAATGGGCATCACTATCCCCAAATGCTCAAGATTGAGGACTGAACAAACATAAGAGGGGAAGGCAAATATGGACCAATGTAGACTTATTATTCTAGTAATGAAAGAAGTTTTAACACTAATATAAAGACTGTGGTCACCAGAGGTTCTGAGGAGAGGAAAAGGGCATTTTTGGAACATTGGAATTGTTCTGAATGATATTGCAATGACAAACACAGGCCATTATACATTTTCTCAAAACCTGTAAAACTGCGGTGTAAAACATAGTGCAAACTATAGTCCATGGTTAGCAGCAATGATTCAACATGCATTCACCAATTTAACAAATGTCACACTATATGAAAGATGTTGTTAATGGATAAAAGTGTGGGAGGAGAAAGGGTAGGGTGGGGAATATGGGAACCCCTTATATTTTCTATATTTTCTTTTTTTTTTTAATGAATGCTTTCACTTTCTTTCTCTGTACATACATAAGATACAGACGTTTTCCATATAACAGGTTTAAGTGATGAGTTTTACACATGCAAGAGACAGAATCTCATTTCTTTTTCTTTTTCTTTTTTTAAGGGATTTAACCCAGGATATACATGGGAAGCAGGTGCTCAACCACTTGAGCTACATCTGCTCTCCTCTTCTATACCTTTGATGTAACATTTATATAATCTAAAAATTATTTTAAAATAAAGAAAAAGTAATAATAGTTTAAATGTTAGACTCAATCTATAGACAGCACAGAGTATTTCAAAAATACTTATAAAACAATGTAAATATCAGCTTTTGCAATGCAAAACTAAGGATAAGGAATAAGACTGATGGGAAATGGATTATGTAGAGAGGAGAGGTAGAGGGAATTTTAGGGGTGAAAACTTAAAATCCATTGTGGTGAGAATAAATATGCATTGTTATATGAGTGGAATAAGATATAAAGATTTACATAATATATTATTTAAATGTATGAATGAATAAATAGAAAAATGATTTTTTAATAGCTAGAGAAATATTTTGAGAGAATCAAGGGAAAAATAAATCTGTATTTCACAATTTTATGATTAATATCATAAGGTCCTTTAGGCTCCCCTTATGTATTGTCCAGATGGGACATTCTTAAATTTTATTTCATGATAACTACGATTTATAGGTTAGTATGTAACAAGAAGGCTAAGTTCCAAGCCAAGGACTGGGGAAAAAAAATCAACAAAGGTAAACTGCTAGAATGGACATGTACATGTCTTTGAATCCTGCCTCCAAACCTAAAAGCAGCTGATTCTCCATTTATTATCATTCAACACAATGTCTCATGCAAAAACCCTCTATTCTAAACTCTATCAGTCTCTTCCCTTTGGGAATCAATTTATTCAGTAATTCTGTAAATAGTGATTAGACACACTTTATGTGGAAGGGTTTGTTCTGTGCTCTAAAAATATATTAGGAAAGTATGACCTTCACTCTTCACTTCCAACATATCATATATGATATCATAAACCTACTTTTACCCTTATTTCATCAAAACATTTTTATTACCAATGATTTATATTAAAATATGGAAATCTGGTGAAATTAATATTCTAAGACAATCCAAATGGCTCTTTCTCAATCTTAAAATTTTTCAAGATCTTTGAAAAATAAATCTAAATTCAACAAGATTCTCATGCATCATGCAATTATTGTCATGTATAAGGGAATATTTTAATCTAGACAAATATGATTATTTGTTTAAAATTTACTATAAAGTAAAAGAGAAATTGAGTAACATCCAGTTGTTACTTGTATTATTCTAATGATCTTCAAGAAATGCCCAAATTTTAATCCTGGGATACAAGGATCTACTAAGCCAAAATACAACAGAGCTGAGATAACACTTCGAACTTGTTAAACAATGTACAGTTCTAGATTTAAGGAAAACCAATGCCTATAATTATTTCCAGGCCTTTAATTGTGTGTCCTCTCTAACAGAGTCCAGAGGAACACATATAGGTGTTCATATGGGTATGTGGAACAAAAGGTTGAAAGGGAGTTATCTAGGAAAACGCATAGGGAAGAGAATTCCAGCTAGAGGAGAGACGACGACACAGAACTTCTATGTGTGTGAGACAGAGAAATTGAAAGGAAAACTGGGATTAGTGAAACAAAGAATGTGACTGAAACAGTTGATAAAATGAAACTGGGTATGTTTGCAATGGCCACATTGTAAAGGACCTGGAAAGCCACCAAAGATTTTTAAATGGGATAATATGATCATATATTCATTTTTAAACCAGCTCTGGCTAATGTGGGGAGAAAGGCTAAACAGGGCAGGACTGGATGAAAGGATACAAAATTTGAGCCTGGTTCAGTTGACCAGGGCACAGACCCTTCAGTTAGGGTTATGTTTACCTATATGAATGGAAATGAATGGGGTCAAGCTATATTTTGGAGACGCATCAACATGACTTCTGTTTAACCACTGACTTATTACTAAATATTACTGATAATATTCAAGTTTATTTCCAAGCTCTGTATAAGTCATATCTTACAACTATGGTCTCTCGATATAGGCACCTTGTTCACATGAATATTATTCAGGGATAAATCAGACCCCAAAATGCAATGTTTATTCCTTAACACCAACTAGCTTTACAGAGTTCAAGATAAGAAAAATAATTTGACCATACATCTCTCTAAGCTTTTCTTTTTAAAGAGTTTAAATCTCCATCAATGTCCCATTTAAGTTCCTGGCACACAAAAGTCTACCTCAATATCTAAGGCAAGAGAACTTTGTGAAGGTTGCGGCGGCTTGCTCAGTCGGTAGAGGTGGGGTCTGGCTGTGGACGAGGGGTCGGTCCAGCTCTGGACGAGGGGTCGGTCCCACTTGGGACGAGGGGTCAGTCCGGCAGCAGACGAGGGATCGGTCTCACAAGGGGTTGCGCGGTTCGGCTGACGGGGTCGCCCGGCGAAGCCGGCGACAAAGGGGTCGCCCGGAGAAGCAGACGACGAACTGGGGACAAGGGAGGCCAGGCCCTTGTCGGGGGCTCTCAGGACTGGAGGGCGCACGGCAGAAGAACTACCGCGGAGACAAGGTAAACACGCAAGTCCACTTTACTGAGGGAGAGGCAACAGTTTTATAGGGGCTGGGGAAGGCTGATTGTTCGAAGCCACGCCCTGTTCTGATTGGTTGCCGGTGAAAGGTCAGTGGGCGGTACTGGACGGGGGAGGGGTGGTGGTTAGGGATTGGCTGTCGCTGTTGCTGGGGGAAGGGGCAGGGTTTAGGGATTGGTGGCTGCTGTTGCTGGGGTGGAGGGCAGACTTGAGTTTCCCGCCCACGCCTGGCTGTTGCTGCTGTCGGGGGAAGGGAAAAGGGCGGGCTGGATTTTTCCGCCCACACCTGGCTGTTGCTGCTGTCGGGGGAGGGGAAAAGGGCGGGCTGGATTTTTCTGCCCACACCTGGCTGTTGCTGCTGTCGGGGGAGGGGAAAAGGGCAGACTGGAATTTTCTGCCCTGCGCCTGCGCAGGGAGAAAGAAGAAGGGTGCCGCCCTACAGGCATCGTGTGGCGCCATCCGGGAGGAGGGGCGGCCGCGGAAGCATGGCTGCCGAGAAGGGGAGACCCGAGGGCACTCTGCGCCCATGCCAAGCTCCCTTCAGGGGTGGCGGTGAGTCCGACCAGCCACCCTATTATGGGGGCAGCGGCTAGGCCTGCCGCGGCTGCTCCCCCGCCAGGCCAGCAAACCACACTTCAGCCCGAGGGGTGACCGCAAAGGTGACACTCCAATACCAGTGCCTGAATTTGGATGGGAGAACTTAATTGCTTTGTCTAATAGTCCCAAAGGTATTGGGTGGAAATTTCAGTCAATATCAATCTTTCTTTCTCTTTCACTCTCACTCTCACTTTCGGTCTCTCATAAACATTTTTGCACTGCCTATTTTAAGGGTCTGTGTTATGGTAGGGGTTGGGAAGGGGTTGCTTAAAGATCTTTAGTAACATCATCAACATGTCTAAGAGAAAGTTAGCTGAATATTCTTGGACGACTATAATCAGAAGAAACAAATTATCAGAGATGCCCCAGGTGCAAACAAAATCAAGTTCTCCTAGAGCATGGAATGGAAAGAAGATGGCAAAGTTTAAATTAACCCCTAGATGGAGGAAGCATGAGTTTGGGGGAGGGGATCAAATGACAATATGAGATCTTACCCAAATCACTGCTTGGTTTGCCTGCCTGAGTGTCCTGCCTCTCTTCTCTCATATAGATAAATATATCAACTGTATATTTGAGTGAAAATATAATGTGTTATTCAGTCTGAATGACTTTGTTAGTGAAAAAGGTTGCTAATAATTAGTGCTACAAGTTAATGGAAATACAGTAACACTCTCCCGTGATTAACTGGTCAGTTTATTAGTAAGAGTTCTCTAGGGAAACAGAAATGACAAGCGATAATCTGTAAATAGTATGAGATTTTATAAAATTGTCTCATACAGTCATGGGGATGCACAAGTCCAAGTTTCATAGGGCTGGCTGAAAGTCAGGGACTCCAATCAATGGTCTGTTGAGAGTTCACCAGGAAACACTGGCTTTCTGAAGTAGAGTTGGGAATTCTTTCCCCGAATGGTAAAATCACTTCTCCTTTTAAGGCTTTCAACTGATTGGCTGAGACGTCATTCATCGCTAACAACAGTCTCCTCAGTGATTATAGATGTAAACAGCCATGTATGCAGGCAACTCACTGATGATTAAAGTGCATGAAATGCCCTTGTGTTACAATTAGCCCAGTGCTTGCTTGACCAAACAAATGTTGCCTGGCCCAGCTGACACATTAGCCTAACCATCATATCCATCTAGATTTATTATTCATATCACTTAGTCGATATACCTCTCGCCCTGATATCTTGGCAAAAAAAAAAAAAAATTTTTTTTTGTTTTACATAAAACAACCCCTTGCTATCACTGATTTATTTAGACAATTTTTAAGCCATTTAAAATATTGGGAAGTGCACATGGCTCAACTGATAGAGCATCTGTCTACCATATGGAGGGTCCAGGTTTTGATCCCCAGGACCTCCTGACCTGTGTGGTAAGCTGACCCATGTGTAGTGCTGCTACTGCACACAAGGAGTGCCTTGTCACGCAGGGGCATCCCCACATAGGGGTCCCCTATGCACAAGGAGTGCACGCCGCAAGGAGAGCGGCCCCATGTGAAAAAAGGGCAGCCTGCCCAGGAGTGGTGCCACACACATGGAGAGCTAATGCAGCAAGATGATGCAACAAAAAAAGAGACCCAGTGCTGCAGGATAATGCAAGAGGGTGCCGAAGAACATACAGCGAATGGACACAGCAGACAACAGGAGGGAAGGGGAGAGGAATAAATAAAATTAATCTTTAAAATTATGTATAGGATTCTCTTTCTCTCAAATTTCAAATATTTATATGCCATAATAGTATTCTCTTTTCTCCATGGATAATTAAATACACTTACATAATTCCAGTTACATTTAAATTTATATTGGTTCTCCAAATCTCTAACATTTGCTCCAATGATGTCCACCTGCCAGTTGAAAATTTTCCTTGGGTTTTCTCCAGGCATTTAAAATATAACACTCAGAAGCTTCTACTTTGAGCAAGTCTAAATGTGCTCTAAACTGTTTCTCAATAATTATCTCTAATAGGATCACTTTTTTAGTCCCATAGATACTACTACAAATGAGGGGAAGAATCATCTTGCTTAGTCTACTGAAGCGTTGTCTTAGAAAGTCTCCCTCCATGCAATCTGAGGAAAATATGAATTGTTATGGGCTTTGAAACATAGCTACCATTTGATCTGAAAAATTAGTATTTTGATTCTTCAGCACTGTTTTTTTATTTCAAAATTTCTAAAATTTATACTCTGTACTCAACATGCAACAAATCTCCCTTCCCTCCCTTCATCTCATGGCTACCTCTAATCTATTTCCTGACTCTATGAATATGCTAATTTTAGAAATTTCATATAAGCAAATTCATACAGTACTTGTTATTGTATGTTTTGTTTATTTCACTCATCATAATGTTTTTAAGGTTCATTCATATTGTGCTGTGTCTCAATTTCATTCCTTCTTATAGCCAAATGTTATTCCTTTGTGTGAATGGAGCACTTTCTTGCATACATTCATGCATTGATGGCCAGTAGGGTTGTTTCCATCTTTTTACTGTTGTGACTATGCTGCTTGAACATTGGTGTACAAGTACCTTTCTGAGGCCCTGTTTTTAAATTTGAGGTGGAATTCCATATTTAACTATTGTGAGCAATCACCATACGGTTTTCCACAGTGGCTGCACCATTTTACATTCCCACCAGTATAAAAAAAAGTTCCAATATTTCCACAGTCTTATCAGCACTTGTTATTTTCCATTTTTAAATAATAGCCATCCTTGTTGGTGTGAAATAGTATCTCATTGAGGTTTCAACTTGTATTTCCCTAATGACTAGTGATGTTGAGCATCTTTTCAAGTGCTTATTGGACAATGTACATATTCCTTGGGGGGAAAGGGGGAAGAACTGAGCTATAGCTTGTTAATTATTGCAAACCTCTAACATTCCTAACTCTTTCTTTATATATATATATATATATATATATATATATAAGGGGACCTGGATATTGGGGTATACAGTACTGGGCAAGATGGGAGGATGAGGGGGATTTGGGGCATCTGCTCAACTGGCTACTTCCTGCTGTCAAGGGGCAGAGAAAATAAGTTTTCTTCCATCCTATACAGTGGGCTGTGGTTTCAGGTCCCACAGGGGTTGATATTGTTGTTCATGCAGCATAAAGACACTGTTTACGTATTCCTGGGTTGTTGACTGTGCTATTTGGTGTATGAATTGGACAAGAAGCTGTAAGAGACAAGGACCAAAAAGATGTAGCAGTAATACTATTAGTAATGGTGTTATAATAGATAAAAGGATGGATTTTAGGGGTGAGGAGAAAAAAGAGAGAAATAAGGATAACCATGATTTGAGGGCGCACAGCAGACAGCGGGCGGTGTCAAGGGTGGATGCACAGCAGCGCGAAGAATGCTGCGGAGACGGAGAGTGGTGGCAACGCGTCTGCTTTATTGAGGAAGACAAGCGTTTATATAGGCTAGGGTGCTGGCGGTAGCAAGGCTAAGCACAATAAGGCAATGTATGTGAGGGGAGGCCGCTAATTGGCTGGGGGACGGTTGGGGGTGAGGTACGAGGGTAAGGGGCGACGTGTGGGGTGCGGATTGGCTTAAGCTGAAGGCGACCTCCGATTGGTTGTTGGAGGCTGTTGCTAGGTAAAGGGCAGAGGTGAGGTTATCATTCTGGCGGGGGGTATATGGGGGCTGGGGCAGAAGATAAGGGGAAATTGTGGATTGGGTTCCGGTGAGGCACGGGAGAGGCAGGCCGATTACCCTAGGGCGGCCCCTATGGAGACCGGATGCTGGGTGGAGATAGAGGAGGCAGCCGTTATGGGCAAGAGTAGCAGGGGGGCGACAATCTACCCGCACCAAGCACTCACCCAGCAGGAGACGAGGCCTCATCTCAACATGCTGGGCCTGCCCAACGATGGTAGCATGCTTGTTACCTCAATGATTGATTTCTGTAGTATTGTCTTGGGCTCTTTGTATGATTCTATGTTTTCTTTCAGGACTTTAAGATTTTCTTCTAACTGACCAGTTCTGTTAATATAAAAACAACAAGTTTCACTCATAATTGCACAGGTGCTTAGTACGTCTTGTTGGATTAGGGACAGGGGTGGGGGTTTGAGGTTATCTGTTATCTGTTACTAGGGCAAGGGAGACTTAAAATTCTCAACTCTTTTTGATATGGTTGGGTGGAGAGGGAGAGCAGGAAGGTGTTGTAGGATTTAGTCATTGTTTCTCTTTTGATGTTGAGATATTTTGACTTCTGGCTCAGCAGCTGGCACTGTAGCAGGAGAAGATTATGTACATGATCATGGCTGACATCTTGGATTGCTGTCTGGATAAACTGAGTTATTGCGTGGAAGATGTGTGGACCTGCTGATAGAAGGAGAATAAGAGTTATATTTGTGGTAAGAATAGGAATTAATCAGGAAATTTAGGGTGGGCTGTGAGTTTATTGCCTCCAGGAGTCTGAGGAGAAGGAACAATGAGATTATACATTCAGCATTAAACAATGGCTTTAATGATTGACAATGAAATTACTTGATTTGATGGGCTTATACACATAGAGTTTTAGCTGGAATAAGAGACTTTAGATTATTAACTTGTGGTTTCATAACTTATGGTTTCATAACTCATGGATTTAAGATTCCCAACGAGCAGAGCTGCATAGACCAGTTACAGTGATCCAAATGACCACATTTTTGCAGTTTATATAGTTTGAAGCACAGGCAACAGCAAATTATTATTACTCCATTTCTGGGCTTGGAGAAGCTGGCACTTTAACTTGTAATTTAGATTTAGTCTGTTGTAAGGATTTGGTTACAAGGTTACCATTGCAGTGTTTGCAGCACTGAAAGCATACCTTGCCCCTTCTGAGAGAGGAAGAGGACTGACTTAATCCACTTGCCATCATGTTACTCAAGTCTGTGCTTGGCCAGTATGTTTCATCCAGAGAAGTAATTGTGGCAGTCATTGGAGAGAGCACAATGGACACTCAAGGGTGATGTTTATGAGCTGCTGGTGAGTGACCGGCAGTTGGAACTGCCGGCTTAGGCACTAAAAGGTCTGGTATCCATGATATTTGCTTTTTAGTGGAGCCACTCTGCTGCTTTTTGGGTTTCAGTGGTATGGTTCTTGATTTTCACGTGGGCATCTGCCTTAACAGTTCCAAAAGAGATGTTAGAGTAGGGGGCAGGGACATGATAGACAGTTACCTGTTACTGCTGGCAGGTGTTCCAGATGTTGCTCTATAGATTTCTCTTCTTCACAGAGGGCAGCTTACAACAGTTCATTGTTCTTGTTTTGTACTTTGTTTTCTTCTCACAATTGTGACGGAAACTCAAGTAGTATTTGTTTAGAAAGTTGCCTTTGCCACAAACTCCACCTAAAGCCAGTATTGGTACTGGCTACATCTAATTCACAGGGTAAGTTAAGATCCACCCTCTTACTCCTTGAACCTGTATTATTGTTTTAAAAGCAGCTTGCTGGGGGAGGGGGCACTTTTATTTTCTTGCAGAACTTTTTCTGATTAACACATATAATGGTTTTAATATGTGAATTAAATGAGGGATGAAGGGTTTTCAGTATCCCAATAATATGAGAAAACATTTCATCAGTTACAACAGAGGATACAGTTTTTTGTTTTATTTAACTAAACACCATTTAAGAATGTGATAGACAGAACTCTGTAGCTTGTTTTAATTGTTTGCATTTGAGTAAATGCCAGTATTATTGTAGTGTATCATTTGGCAATAATTCCACTTTTTATTTCCTACAGGTGCTAAAATACAAATGCATACAAAGTTAAAAAAAAAAAAAAAAAGAAACTCTTCCATTAAGTTGGTTAGAAAAAAAAGAGTAGAGAATAACATTTCAAAATGATTTACTTCAAAATAATCCAAACCAAGTTTGATATTTAGAAGTTAAGTTTGGTGGCGGACTTGGCCCAGTGGTTAGGGTGTCTGTCTATCACATGGGAGGTCTGCGGTTCAAATCCCGGGCCTCCTTGACCCCTGTGGAGCTGGCCCATTTGCAGTGCTGATGCGCGCAAGGAGTGCCCTGCCATGCAGGGGTGTCCCCACATAGGGGGCCCCTGTAAGGAGAGCCGCCCAGCACGAAAGAAAGTGCAGCCTGCCTAAGAATGGTGCTGCCCACACAGAGAAATGACAAAACAAGATGACGCAGCAAAAAGAAACACAGATGGCAGCAAAAAGAAACACAGATACCTGTGCTGCTGACAACAGAAGCGGACAAAGAGGACGCAGCAAATAGACATAGAGAACAGACAACTGGGGTGGGGTGGAAGGGGAGAGAAATAAAATAAATAAATCTTTAAAAAAATAAAAGTTAAGTTCACTTATGAAAAACAACTGTTTCTAAATAACAGGTCATCAAATTATTGTGGTGTACAGTAGAGATCTGGTTTTATGCATGAATGTATGATTAATTATAAGGGCTCTGGAGTTTCAAGAAAGGCACTTTTGCAAGGCTTTGGTTTCAAGCTATTTGTTTTTGTGGTATCTCATGTGTAGCATGTTGAAGCTATCTCATGGGAATATTTTGATAACTTCCCTCTGGCCAATTTCCTCTAAAAGACTATATTGGTTGCAATAAATAACTCTAGGTTTCATCTCTATTAGAGGTTTCTAATATCTCAGAAGAAACCATCCATTCTATGTCTATGACAAGGAGGTTGAGACTGATGGAGAAGAACTAAACTGCTGAACTCACTTGTTAATCTGTGCAGCAGGGTGCCAGTTCCAAGGTGAGGAGATAGCACATAAAAATAATTGTTGAATTTGCTTTCATTAAAAGAATAGAGATGGGACACCATCTTTAGGAATTGTTTAACTGAAGGTTTCCTTAGGCATGTAAAATGAAACTTATGGAAATTCAGTGTTCTTAAATATGGAAGAGAAAAGAGCAATGCAGAAGGCTATTTGAAGAACCAACAAAAGGATTACAGGAGTTTAAGCTTAACTGGTGGGGATTCATAGCTTGTGAGAAATTAAGGTACTATTTTGGATTCTGAGGGCAGAAAGACTGGAGAAGTTATGTGTTAAAAATAATAATATTACTAAAAGGCTGATGTCTCTCATCTTTATATCTGCTCCTCCCTCTGTCAATCCTATTCTTCTTTTACAACAAAAACCTCTTCAAAAGCTTTCTTATTCCTTTTTGCCCCCCAAATTTCTCAAAAACCTTTACTTTGATCCAGCTGATCTGACTCCCCCTGCATTTCCTCCATATATTCCTCAGATATCATGTCCACCCCCAACCTCCTGATCACCCACGAGTGTCCATCGTGCTCATTCCAATGACTGTAACAATTACCACACTGGATGAGACATACTGGCCGAGGACAGACTCTAGTAGCTTGATGGCAAGTGGATAACATCAGTCCCCTCTCTCTCTCAGAAGGGGCAAGATATGCTTTCAGTTCTGCAGACACTGCAACGGAATTTATGTAACCTTGTAACTGAATCCTTACAACAATGGACTAAGTCTAAATTACAAATTAAAGTGCCAGCTGCTTCAAGCCCAAAAGGAAAGTAATAATTAATTGTTGTTGCCTATGCTTCAAACACTATAAACTGGGAAAAATGTGGTCATTTAAATCACTGTACTAGTCTATGCAGCTCTGCTGGTTGGGAATCTTAAATCCATGAAAAATCACTCCGAAAACACTGTTATGAAACCATAGTTAATAATCTAAAGTCTCCTATTCCAGCCAAAACTCTATGTGTATAAGCCCATCAAATCATGTAATTTCACTGTCAACCATTAATGCCATTGTTTAATGCTGAATGTATAATCTTATTATTCCTTCTCCTCAGACTCCTGAAAGCATTAACCTCACAGCCCACCCTAATTTTCCTGGTTAATTCCTATCCTTACCACAAATATAATTCTCATTATATTTTTATATATATACAAATATATATATACAAATATAATTCCTATTTTATATACAAATAATTATATACAAATATAATTCCTATTTTATATACAAATATAATTCCTATTAGCAGGTCCACACATCTTCCATGCAATAACTCAGTTTATCCGGAGAGCTGTCCAAGATGTCACCCATGATCATGTACGTGATCTCCTCCTGCTGCAAAAATACAGTGCCAGTAGCCAAGCCAGAAGGCAAAAACATCTCAGCACCAAAAACAACAACAACAACAACAACAACAACAACAAACAGTAACTGAATCCCACAATGCCTTCCTGCTCTCCCTTTCTACCCAACCATATCAAAAAAAAGTTGGGAATTTCAGGCCTCACCTGCCCCAGTAACAGATAACAAATGACAAACCCCCACCCCGTCCCTGAACCAAGAGGATGTACCTGTACCTGTGCAATCATAAATGAAACTTGTTTTTACATTAACAGAACTGGTCAGGTAGAAGAAAATCTTGAGTCTTGAAAGAAAACATAGAAATCATTCAGAAAGCCGGAGATAATAACTATAGTAATCAGTGATTTCTATCCTCATTCCTTTCTTATTTTTCTTCACCTTAAAATCAATCCTTTTACCCATTATAACACCATTATTAATAGTATTGCTGTTGCTTCTTTTTGGTCCTTGTCTCTTACAGCTTTTCATTCAATTCATACACCGAATCATATAGCCAATAACCCAGGAATATGTAAACAGCATCTTTCTGCTGTGTGAACAACAATATCAACTGCTTCAGTACCTGAAATCACAGCCCACTGTACAGGATGGAAGGGAATTTCTTTTCTTTACCCCTTGACAGCAGGAAGTTGCCAGACAAATCCCCTCACCCTCCCATCCTGCCCAGTACCTTACACCCCAATACCCCAGGTCCGCCTATATATATATATATATATATATATATAAACAAAAATTTAGGAATGTTAGAGTTTGCAATAATTAACAAGCTCTACCTCAGTTTCCCCTGATATGCATTGGGAAAAAGGTAAACCCCCTCCCCCATGTCAGAGGACACAGCACTTTCCCACAGGTTAAACAAAGAAACCCTGAAGAGACAGGAATAAAAGGAGATAGACATCTTCACCATCTGCATATCAGAGGGAGATGGAGACAGAACCTTCACTATTTACAAACCCTTTAGAACCCTACAGATCAAAAGAAACATCTGCTCCAGCAGCATTCCAAGAAGCCATAGACTCCCTCAACTCCCTCCCACTACCTCACTCAGACCCTCAAACCCCCTCCCACTAACTGTCATTTCCCCTCCTAGGAAAGTTCTGTATAACATCAAATTGCCCCCTTCCATTGATGTGGGCTATGGGTGGAAGGCTCTTTGTCTCTTCAGAGATAACTAAGTTGTTTGACTTGTGGGTATGGAACGGTAAGAGGCTGCAATCCTGCCCTTAGGGACAGTGGAAGCGGCTCCAGTCCCAGGAAATGTTTAACAATGCAAGGGCTATAAACTTTAAGTATTTAGGGGAAATGCAAAAAGTAAATATGCTAAAAGCTTATCTAGAATGTCTGGAGTCCATGCTAAAAGCTTACCGAAGATGTGGAAGAGATATATGCTAATTGAAGCCTATTGAGAACTGAAACAAAGGGACCATTTGGCCTTTCCTCTCTGTATAAAAGACATTTGAAAATCTTGTTCGGGGCTCGGGATTCAAACTGAAAGCTCCAGAGTCCGGCCGTCAATAAAACCATTTTTCCTTCTCAAAATCATTCCTGAGTCCTGGCCTCTCTATACTCAAATAATTGAACTTCTCTTAAATTCCACAACACCATGAGTGGGGCTGAAGTCTCTCTTCAGACCCTCACCTTGCTGGTGAGGGGGGACTGTAGTCTGTTCTTCAGACCCCCTCCATTGGGAGAGCTTCTCAACAAATTCTTTGCTTATGGTCAGTCAGTCTCTGTGTCCCAATGAACACTGATTTTCTCCAACAGTTTCTTTGTTTAACCTGTGGGGAAGTGCCTTGCCCTTAGGCTTATGGGGAGGGGGTTAGCCTTTCCCCAGTGCATATCAGGGGAAACTGATACAGCTTGTTAATTATTGCAAAACTCTAACAAGTCCTTTGCACATTTTTAATTGGAGTGTATTTGTTTTTGTTGTTGAGTTGTCAGTTCTTTCTGTATTCTGAATATCAGATATAAGATTTGCAATTATTTTTGCTCATTCTGTAGGTGGTCTTCATTTTCTTGATAATATTCTTTGATACACACAAGTTTTTAATTTTGATGATGTTGAATGTTGAATTTGTCTATTTCTTTTATAGCTCATGATTTTGGTGTTATATCTAAGAATCCAATTCTGAATCCAAGGATATGAGGTTACATCCCTATGTTATTTCTAAGAGTTTTATGGGTCAGCCCTTATATTTAGGTAGTTTATCCATTTTGAGTTAATTTCTGTATGTGGTGCTAAGTAGGGATCAAACTTCATTCTTTGCATGTGTATATCCAGTTTTATGAGGTTTCTTTTTAAGACGGTAAAAATGTTGTAACATTGGCTGTAGTGATGGTTACACATACCTGCCAATATATGGAAATCTATTAAATTGTACACTTAAAAAGTAGAGGGTTATCTATATTTTTGATACAAGTCTTTATGCAATATTTGATTTGCAAATGTTTGCTCTCATTCTGTGATTTAACATTCCATTCTCTTAACTGCATAGTTTTCATTTTAATGAAGTCCAACTTAACACAAAAAAGACAAACTATTGTGGAGAAGTAGGAGCCTGTGACCACCCCCACCCGAGAGGAAAATTCCACAGCCCCCTAACCGCATATATCTTGCTTCTGTAACAAGCTTGCTCGACAGTAAAACATTATCTCAAGGCCTCTTGTAGAAAGTGTGGTCAGCCCCTAGACCAACTTGACTCAGACCCTTATAAATAACAAAAACTCCCCAACCACTTATCTCCCCTGATAGAATTCCCAGGGCTTGATTAACTGCAAACATCTGCTTCTGTACATGCTTGCTTGCTGAGCTATTGCCTCCGAACCTAAAAGCCTGTATAAGCAAACTCCCCCCATGACTCGGGGCTGCTCTCCCCTCTGCGTAGGAGAGGCAGTCGCCGCGTGGCTAATAAAGCTCTCAATTGGAACTTTATTCAGAGTCTGAGTCTGGTTGATATCGCTGGTCTCTAACATTTGGAGGCCCCAGCGAGTAGATCGACCAGACCCCCACTCCAGTGGGGTTGATCTCCTCAGACTTAGGGAGACAGGAATGTTCTGGGCATGGGCTGGTGGTCTAGGGTAAGGCCGCAGAGAGATGGTCCTCCACCCCAGATGCCACCCAGCCCTGGAAATTGTCTCCACCTAAATTCTATCTGAAGAGTGTCAGGAGTTCCTGGGCCCAGGATCAGCAAATGGGACGTCCCTCAGTAAGTCTGTTTTCTGGAAAATCTCTGCAGAGTCTGTGGAATGTGGGTAAGGGGATCTGCTGGACACAGCAAATAGATCCCACCCACCAGTCAGAGTGAGACATGGCTCTTGACTCTGGTTCAGGCTGTCTGGTTTGTCTCTTTGTCTGTCTTAATTGTTTGTCTTTTTGTATTTCTGTTCTGTGTAATTTGTGAAGAATTATGAGTCAATTGTAAACTGTTTCTGCTAGTGTGTTGTCATCATTTTGTATTTATCTGTTTGTTCAATGTCAGTGTGTATTTTGATACCTCCGGATGGTGATATAAATAAATAAAGTTTTTTAGTAGAGCTCTATTCAAATGGCTAAATATTAAATAAGTGCTTATATTAATACATAAGTTTGAATGTTAATGGGATTTCTACAATGACAAAAATTGTAAGTCTTAACAAAATTCCGGTGTACTCTCATTAAAAAATAGTTCTTGCCTAAATTAAAATGAATAGTTTGTTTCCTCACAGAATAAAATGAAGAATGTAAAAAATGAATATTAAAGAAAGTTAAAAATTTGTGGAAATGCTAACTGAAATTTAATAAGTTTTTCAAAAAGGTGTATTTTGCCCTAAAATAGGATGGCTAATTTTTATAAACTCATGAAACTTAAATGCATGTGATGAATTGTAAAAGATATTGTGGTAATTTTAAGTAAGAAAATGTGTTCTGTGAAAATAAAATTTGTCTTAAAGTGATGTGGGCTATGGGTAGGAGGCTCTTTGTCTCTTCAGAGATAACCTTAACCTAGACTGTCTGTCCTGACTTGTGGGTGTGGGACGGTAAGAGGCTGCAGTCCTGCTCTTGGTGACCATGGCAACAACTCCAGTCCCAGGAGGCAATTTAGCAATGCAAACTCTATACATACCAGTCAGTCCAGGAAAACTCTGATGGTGGTAATGCCAAAACTTAAGGGAACTTGGACTTGGCCTCAAATAAAAAATATAATATAGCCTGTGCATAAATTCAAAATCATCTAATTCTATATCCAAGTGTGCCTAGTCTCTAGAAATCCAGTCAAGTAATATGGGCTTTGAATTGTTCAGAAAAGATGTAAGACTGAATGTGTATTCAAAGTTGCATCCAGACAGAATGTGGGCAAGATGCTAATTCAAGCTTACCTGAAGTGTGAGCGATATGTTAATTCAAAACCTACCTGGTACTCAGGCAAAGACTTAACTAACAAAGAAAGTAGTTTTCTCTGATTAAAAGCACTATTTGACTCCCCACCCTGTATAAAAAGAACTTAAAAATCTTGTTCCGGGCTCAGGTTTGAAACAGAAAGCACCCGAGTCCGGCCAGCCATCAATAAACCATTTTTCCTTCTCAAAATCATTCCTGAGTCCTGGCCTTTCTGTACGCAAATAATTGAACTTCTCTCAAATTCTGCAACAAAAGTAGTAAAATTATAGTCTATATAGTTATAAAGAATTATAAGAAGTTTAACGAAGCATTGTTTAAATTAAAGTGTTTAAATGGCTAAATACAGAAAGTCACAATTAAACAAAAACTGAATTAATAATAACAATAAAAGATAATTTTATAACAGGAGGGCTTGTCGGTAGCGAGCCTCCCCTGCCAACTTGCTTCTGGGAGACTGTTTTTGGTATTGCATGCTACTAAGTTTAAAGTGAAGAAAAGTTTAATGTAAATGGTAATTATATGTTATAAGAGGTTTGCCTGGTAATTTGTGTATGTGGGATGTGTGGAATGTGTTTTTGTTGTTGGGGAAATGGGAGGAGAGTTTGTCCTGAAATGAGATGATTGATTATTGGGAACAATAAAGTGTGGGACAAAGCCTGGGTGAATGCTGAAAGTGTAGAAAGTTTGTGAAAGGGAAATTTTTGTAAGTAAGGTTGAGTGAAATTTGGTAGCTTCTTGGGCTTTAACCTCATCATTTCCTCAGTGTTTGAAGAAGAAAAGTTCCTATCTCTTTTAAAGGAACATAATGGTCAAACCTGCTTTCTCAAAATCAAATCCTGAAAAGTAGCTTTTTATTTCAAACTAATTGCAAGATATTTGTTGTTTTACTGATGTGGGCTATGGGTGGAAGGCTCTTTGTCTCTTCAGAAATAACTAAGCTGTTTGACTTGTGTCTCTTCAGAAATAACTAAGTTGTTTGACTTGTGGGTGTGGAACGGTAAGAGGCTGCAGTCCTGCCCTTAGGGACGGTGACAGCAGGCTCCAGTCCCAGGAAATGTTTAACAAAGCAAGGGCTATAAACTTTAAGTATTTAGGGGAAATGCAAAAACCAAGGCTTATCTAAAATGTCTGGAGTCCTTGCTAAAAGCTTACCTAAGATGTGAAAGAGATATATGCTAATTGAAGCCTATTGAGAACTGAAACAAAGGGACCATTTGGCCTTTCCTCTCTGTATAAAAGACGTTTGAAAATCTTGTTCAGGGCTCGGGATTCAAACAGAAAGCTCCCGAGTCCGGCCAGCCGTCAATAAACCATTTTTCCTTCTCAAAATCATTCCTGAGTCCTGGCCTCTCTATACTCAAATAATTGAACTTCTCTTAAATTCCACAACATTAATGGCGACCACGAAGGGACAATAAATGAAGGCCAGAGATGGTAGCATTTTGCTGCCCCTTCCAAATCCCCGAGGAAGCTGGGAGGACTCAGGTGAACCCCAAATCTGGGTGCCCCTGGATTAAATTTAATCCAGAAAAGATGTGGGCTCCACCAGAATCTTCCCGACAAAATCAAGGGGCAATGGAAGGTCTGAAGAGAAAGATTCTGGGAACGAAAAAGAGTTCCGAACAGGGAAGAAGGTAAGACTCCCCGGGTGAGCAGAGTCTGGAAGGCCCTAGCTTTAATTGCTAGGAAGGGGAGGCTGATCACCTCCTGAGAGAACCCTAGTAGCCCCAGAAGGCTGGGGGGAAGCCGTTCTCTCTAGGCTTGGGAAAAGGAGGAAAACCGGGGAAAAGCCCTGGTGTTTTGGGTTTGTCTAACTGCATGTTAGAATCTGGTACTGGTCTTATATCCACTAAAGGAGTGGAGTCTCGATTTTAATAGGAAGGGTATTTATAGGTTCGAGTCCTAATATCCTGGAAATTGGTCTAGATTAAGGAAAACAAAACTTGGTTACAGGAAAATGGATCGGCTTTTCTGGTGGAGCTTGGTCTGGGTGTAAAGTTTAAACAGTGGAAAAGTCTAGCTGAAATCTTTTGTTATGGTGCTAATTTGTGAATGAATTTGCTTTATACCAAATGTTAAGTGTTCTGAGGTTTGTGATGGCTGTGGGGGCAGCCGTGGTGAAAATAAATATATAAACTTGTGAGTCAGATTAGTGACCTTTGTGCTTCTGTCTGTGTCAGCTCAATGTTAGTGTTGGAGTTGTGTCCTTACATGAAGTAGAATTACAGCTGAGCTGGAGCTCTCCCTTGCCATTGGCAAGGGGGTGAAATGATTCTGGGGCAAAAGCTGAGGAGTCTAGATGTTTGTGCATGTTCTGGTGTCTTGTCTCTGGTCTGGCCCTTTGCCGGGGCTTGGAGGCCATCTGTGTCCGCGCCAAGCACCCAAGTCTGTTGGGAATGTCCCAGTCAGGGCGGCTGGGTTCCTGGGAGAGTTGCCAAATTTGAGTAGGTTCTGTCTGCCCATTTTGGCTGAAAGCTGGAAAGGGGGGAGCGGCTTGCCCCTTTCCAGTGAGTCCACCCTTCTATTCATAAGCCGCATTCCTGTTTGTTGTGCACCCGACTGCCTGGAAGGGGGGGAAGTGAAGGAGGTGAAAAGCAGAATCAGAATAAATGCAGTAAAGTTCCCTCCTTAGGGTGTCAAAGCCAAAATACGTTTGCATTCTGCTCAGGTTCTTAGAAGGTATTGTAGTAACCTTAAGTAAGAGAATGTTCTGTGAAGGTAAAATTTGTGTTAAGGGTATAAATATAAAAGTTTTACAAAGCATTGTTTAAGGTATTTAAGTGGCTAATTGCAGAAAGTCATTATTTAACAAAACTGAATTGATAATAATAATAATAAAAGGCAATTTTATAACAAACTTATTCGGCAGCCAATCTCCCCTGCCAACTTGCTTCCAAAAAAACTGTTTCTGGTATTACATGCTACTAAGTATTTAAAGTGAAGAAAAGTTCATTATTTTAACAAACTTGGTTAGTATTAATGGCAATTATATGTTGCAAGACGTTTGCCTGGTAACTTAGTATGTGGGATATATGGAGTGTGTTTTTATTGTTAAGGCAACAGAAGATGATTTTGTCCTAAGATAAAATGATTGATTATTGGAAAGAGTAGAGTGTGGGACAGAACCTGAATGAATACTGAAAGTGTAGAAGGTTTGTGGAAGGGAAATTTTTATGATTAAATTGAGTAAGATCAATATACAAAGAAAATATTTTATCAATAGCTTCTTGTGCTTTAACCTCATCATATCCTCAATGTTTGAAGAAGAGTTCTTTTAAAAGAACATTTTATATTCTAGAAATCAAACTTTTGCGTGGGAAAGTTAAATCTCAGATAAGCTGTAACTTCTGAAGTATCCAATCTATGGAAAAACAGGAAGAGCTTGCATGCTAGGCTTAGGGGTATAAATTGTGTCATTTTTCTTTGTTCGGGGCACCAGCCATATCTGGCTCTGCGCCCCTTCTTGCAAGATTGAGAATAAAGTATTTTCTTCTCCACAATCTGGTGAGCCTTATTTTCTTCCAGAAGATTTCTTTCCAACAAAATAAGGTAATTAGTGGCTCTATTAACAAATTTCAGTAAGTAAAGGAAAGTCCATAAAAACTATGGAGAGATCTTTCCTGGGTTATGATTTTAAAAAAATTAAGTAATTGTGTAATGTGTTTTAAAACCTGGTAGTCAGTTATGCTTTTAAATTAATAATTTTCATAACTTAAAGAAGTTTTTAGCTTCCTGTAAGGGAAAAAGAGAACATTCCTTGCATAAACTATTATGGTTTCAATTTTATTTAACTTGAGTGTAATCTCCCATAGTTAATTTATAAACTAAATTAACATATGTACAAAATCTTTACAGTAATGAAAATTGTAAGTGAAAATTGTAAGTTCACATTGGTGAAATTAGGCTAAAGGGAAAAGATTGTAGATATGCTCTCTTAAATAAAGAGTAAATTTCTTTCATTGGTAATTGTAATTTAGTAAGTTTATTTAAACATGAGGTGTCTAGTCAATGCGGTTATAGTCAATTATAAAGAGTTTGTAAAACATCTTCCAAACTGAAAATGTTTAAATAGTTCTAGTTGTAGAAGTCATTGTTAACTAAAGAAACTTAGATTGGTATTGGTAGCAGAAATAACTTCATGATAATAAACCTGTCTGAAGGCCACTGCAAAATACACATTTAAGTAAATGGTAATAAAAAGTTGTCTTGATTCTATTGGAAATATTCTGTTTTCATTCTAACAATGAAAAATAATATTTTTCCTCTATTACTAAAGTAAAGTACCTACTGTTATCTTCATAGTAAAATTGTGTAAGTAAATAGTCATTTGATATATGTATTGCATTAAGTTGTTTAAAATATATATAAAAACAAGGAATAAACTTTAACATTGTCAAACTCTTGTGCATTCGAACCAGGCCTTGTATACATTACAGGTGGCCTCTCCATGTGAGTTATTGGCTAGGCTGGTCACTGACCCCTCAATTAAAAATATGTGCTATATCAGTCTCTGGTTCTGCTCCTGAAGTCGATGGAAACTATATTGCAGTTTCAAGCTCCTGCAGCCAATAATGACTCGGTACAGCCAAGTGTACAATGGATATCGCTTCCAGACTGGCACTGTTCCATGGTGCCAGAGAGCGCTATGCACCAGGCTAGTAGAATACTGGAAAATCTCTCTAAGATGAAGGATGCTGCAACTTGCTCACTGCGTTGAAGAACATGCTAAGTGGAGCCATGATACCAGGAGACTGTAAGTAAAACTTAAACACAATTGGCATTATGGCCTGCTCTCATGGAGAGATAACATGTAAAGTATTACAAACCTGAAACTCAAAACTAATAATGGCAACTCTGAATCCTTATGCATTAAGTAATACATTAGTTAATATTAAGTGCTGTACTTTTATCCTGTACTAAATATATGCCTAATAATTGTAATGTTATCTTTTCTATTTTGGATCAAGTGCAGAAGTATATTAGACATGTTAAATTCCTGGTAAAATCATTTTCTAAACAGTTAATAACATGTCTATAGAATAAGGTGGCAGTCTCAGCCAGTCTCAGTTAGCAAAAGTGAGGCTTGCTTGCTGATGGTGAGTCACCTATTGAACAAGTCAAAATTGCTAGAAATTGTACAATGAAAACCAAGGTGTAAAAATCTTTATTCTGTAGTTCTGATCACTCCCACAGGTGAAAACTAAGAATATTTCCAAATTAGTGTTCTAATCCTGAGTGAAGCCAGTTGCCCAAGGAGTGCCAGTTCACCAGGAGCATCTGACAGAGCGAATGAGTGTCAATCATTGAACAGCTTGGAATGTGTCTTCAGACAAAGCTAAGTGTCTGTTGCAATTTCTCTCTAAAGATGGATAACTTAAAAAAGAACATATATGCTGTTCCCACCAGCTTTTAAGGAATGCCATCTTTATAGGCACCTAACCTTGTCTACCTCTGTAATCCAATGTGTCCTCTTTTAAAAACAGGTATTCCAAAATTTTAATTAAGTTTGTTTCTTTCAGAGTGAACATCTTATTAACCATATGAAAACTTCATCCAACTTCGTACAGAATGC
This sequence comes from Dasypus novemcinctus, assembly GCF_030445035.2. Taxonomy (NCBI): domain Eukaryota; kingdom Metazoa; phylum Chordata; class Mammalia; order Cingulata; family Dasypodidae; genus Dasypus; species Dasypus novemcinctus. The sequence goes on along the minus strand of NC_080682.1, from coordinate 96,970,453 downwards.
CAGATCCATCTTCCTCCAGTTAGAATAAATTAAAGAGTTTTTACACCTTATTAGGCAATGACTACAGCCCATGGCCAGCAGGAAGCAGTTACAGAAAAGAGATTGTCTCCCTTCAGCACCCCTTTTAAATTAAAGGTGTAAACTCTTTAAGAGTAAAATAAAAGTAATAGATGGATCTGGAACCTGACTGGAAATCCACGTGTGTGCCAGTGGCAACAGAATAACTGCAGGAGGCCCCTGCCCAAGATTCTGCTGTCCAGAATGAAAAGCTCTAAACTTCTAAAAACAGTCCTGATGCTGTACTAAAGACTGGTAAATAATCAATCAAAACAACAAACAGCCATCCACCTCATAGCTCCAAAAATAATTATGCCAAAGCTTAGCAAGTTAATCTTTGGCAGAAAGGGGGGAATGATGTGGGCTATGGGTGGAAGGCTCTTTGTCTCTTCAGAAATAACTAAGCTGTTTGACTTGTGTCTCTTCAGAAATAACTAAGTTGTTTGACTTGTGGGTGTGGTACGGTAAGAGGCTGCAGTCCTGCCCTTAGGGACGGTGACAGCAGGCTCCAGTCCCAGGAAATGTTTAACAAAGCAAGGGCTATAAACTTTAAGTATTTAGGGGAAATGCAAAAACCAAGGCTTATCTAAAATGTCTGGAGTCCTTGCTAAAAGCTTACCTAAGATGTGAAAGAGATATATGCTAATTGAAGCCTATTGAGAACTGAAACAAAGGGACCATTTGGCCTTTCCTCTCTGTATAAAAGACGTTTGAAAATCTTGTTCAGGGCTCGGGATTCAAACAGAAAGCTCCCGAGTCCGGCCGGCCGTCAATAAACCATTTTTCCTTCTCAAAATCATTCCTGAGTCCTGGCCTCTCTATACTCAAATAATTGAACTTCTCTTAAATTCCACAACATTACCTTAAGAGAAAAATTAAAGTAATATTTGAGTTCATTTAATATGTTATAAGCCGAATGAAAGGTATTTAAAAGTGTTATAAAATTAACAGGTTTTTTTCCTTTAACCCTCTGTTAAAGTTGTATGAGTAAAAGGTTCAAATGAATACTTAAGAGTGTATAAATTTACCAGTATTTCAGCATAATATTAAACAGAAGTACAATGTGGTTAATTATGGTTTTAATTATTATAGAAAAGTATGTGTCACAGAAACATCCTCTTACCATAAATTAAAATAACAACACTGTAGTATGCAGCAGTCCAAATATTGCTAGTTTATTGCAAAAAAAGTTAATGTCTGGCTGTATCGCTATCACTTTGTTTTAAATCTTGCTAAAACTTTCTTTAGTGTCTTCTTGGACAGGTCAAGCCAGCCTGCATTCCTCTATCTGTGAAAAACCCAACAATGGACTTTTGCAGTGCTTTTCGGGGCTATGTGCATAGCCCAACCATCTCTCCTGGCGTGGTAATAATAATCTGGCTGTGTAGAAAAAATCTGTGACTAAAACCCTACTGATAATGTTACTAACCAGTAATCCTTTTTTCCAAAATTAAAGGAAACATCAGAGACAGTAATATCTTATCTTAAAAGCCTGAACTATGCAAACAATTAGAACAAGCTGCAAAGTACCTGCTGCTCTATCAAATTCTTAAGTGTTGTTTGGTTGAGTAAAATAAAACTATACTTTCTGCTGTAATTGATAAAGTACAATGTTTTCTCATGTTAATAGAATTTGTAATATTAGTAAAATGCTAAAAATCTTTCCCTCATTTAGCTCAAATATTGAAGTCATTGTTTGTATTAATTGGGAAAAAATCCTTCATAAAAGTGGGAAAACCTCCAGCAAGCTGCTTTAAATGATAGAAAGAAAGTAAATTGCGGACATTAACTTAGCCTATGAATTAAATGTAGCAAGCACCAATATTTGGTTTGAGTGGAGTTTGTGGCAAAGGCAAAATTCTAAACAAGTATCCCTTGGGTTTTAATCACAATTCTAGAAAAAAGCCAAAAGTACAATGTAAAAAAACAATTATATGAAGCATAAGAAGGTCCTGCTAAAAGTGAAAGATTTAACCCAATAGTGTCTGGTCACTCTGAAAACTGCCATCCCTATCCAGGGGTGGATTGCAGGTACTGAAAGCAAGACAGAAATAGTAAACTGTTGTAAATCACCCTAAAATCTATGAAAGAACATCCGAGATGCCTGCTAGTAGTAGCAAGTGACTGTCTACCCCATTAACATTCAGTTTAAAACTCTTAATGCAGATGCCTTTATAAAGATCCAGGGCCCTACCGCTGAAAACTGGAAAAAGGCAGGGTGGTTCCACTGAAAAAAACAGGCATCGTGAGTACCGAACCTTGTGGTGCCTAGTCCAGCAGTTCTAGCTGCCTGTTACTCGCCGATAACTAACATCGAGTCCCTCCTGCTCTTGAAAAGAATGAGCCCTCAGGTAATCTGTGGCAATTGCTGCCATGCATCGCATTGGCTTTGCAGATTCTGGAACTGTGAGCTTGCAGCTTGTGTCTGCCTGTGGGCTTTAGGCCTGTGTGCTCTCTCCTTATGCTCTTGTAGCAGGAACTGTTAACATTGCAAAGAAAGGTAAATACTGGATGACCTGCAAAAGAGTTTGTGGAAAATATTTCTTGGAATTGCCCCTCCGTATGAATGGCTGAAAAATATAAATAAAACGAACAGTATTTAACCCTTAAACATTTCATTTTAAAGCCTGTGTTAAAGATCCATGTGTTTTCATGACTCATAAAGTAACTATTAAGAATAATTCATTATTTTATGAAAATGGTGCCTTGTATACATGTCTACCAGAAAGTGTGTTGCAAGATGGAGAAACAATAATGATAGCCAGAAGAAGAAAAGGCATCTGGATACCTGTGAGAATGATGCGGATTTGGCAGTCATCTCCTGAAAGTCAGTTATTGCTACATATGGTAAAAGAATTCTTAAAACGGACTAAATGCTTTATTGGACTGCTTATTATAAGCATTTTGAAACTGATTAGAATCATTACAACTGTTGCTACTGCTATGGTACCTTTACATTAAAGTACAGACTCAACAATACATGGCATGATTAGCATAAAATGCTAGTGATTTATGGCATAGCCAAGATCACAGTGATATACAGTTAAATAATTGAGTTAGTGAATTAGAACCGGCTGTTTTGCATATTGAAGATCAATTGTATAGTTTAAACTTGTTAAAAAAATTGAAGTGTAATTGGAATGAAATTTTCTGTATAACTCTGCATGTAATTCATTAGATATAGTATAGAAAGAGTTGGGAATCATTTGTTCAGCCATGAAAGTAGAATCTCTCTGGAAATGGTAGAATTACAAAGAAAATATAAAAAAAGTCTCAAAATCAAATTAATGTAGCCAATAATAAGAATATTTTCTCAGATATGATTTCACATATTGCAGGGATTAACCCAGTCAATTAGTGGAGGTCATGGCGTTTCCTCTCAGCTTTGAAAATAGGGCTGATCATGTTTGTTCTGTTGCTTATAATTTTCACCTGTGCCAGATAGTGTTTTCAGAAAAAATTGCAAAGAATAACACTCATGGGACATGTAAGTGATCTGGTGCTAGCAAAAGCACTTCAGTAACTTCCCCAAGTCAAAGAGCTTGGCCGGTAGCCAATGACGGGTAAGACTCTCAAAAGTGGGCAACCTAAGACAGGCACAGTCACCTTGACTAAAACAAAAAGGGGGAAATGTTTAAAAACTGAGGCATAGTGGCCCATACATTACTTCTCTGAAAAAACTGAAAGAGAATATCTTGAAACATCAAGTCTTGAGCACCACTGATACAAGAGGGCCCCAATCCTAGTTCCCCTTCTAATTGGGCTGAGCATTGCTAGGTCAACCACAGTAAGATCAGCTGCTCTTGTAAAAAGTCATTCTGATGTCAGCCAATTGTCAGCCCTAGTTACCTAGGACCTCAAGAACCTTGAATATCAAATTTCACATTTAAAAGAGGCACTTGATTCCTTAGCCAAGGTAGTCCTCTAGAACCCGCGGGGACTGGACTTATTATTCCTAAAACAAGGAGGCTTCTGCTTAGCTTTAGGAGAAACTTGTTGCTTTTATGCTAACCACTCCGGCATCATTAAAGAAAACTTAAACTTAGTCTGAAAATGATTAAAAAAAACAAGAAAAGGCTCAGTCAGCCACCAAAAATTGGTATGAAAGTTTATTTAATTGGTCCCCATAGCTTACAACCCTTATCACTGCCCTTTCAGGTCCCCTTACTCCTCCTATTATTGCTGTTAACCTGCGGCCCACTCATAATCAATCATTTAGTTCAATTTATCCGAGAGAGAGTGCAAACTGTTAAGCTCTTAATCCTGAATACCCCATACCAAAGCTTGCCAATGCAGAACACTGAAGAGTACTCAAATTCAAGGGTTTGAGTCTCCCCAAAAGAGAAATAGGGAATGTGGAGAAGTAGGAGCCTTGACCACCCCCACCCAAGAGGAAAATTTCACAACCCCCTAAGCGCATATATCTCGCTTCTGTAACAAGCTTGCTCAACTGTAAAACCTTATCTCAAGGCCTCCTGTAGAAAGTGTCATCAGCCCCTAGACCAACTTGACTCAGACCCTTATAAATAATAAAAACTCTCCAACCACTTATCTCCCCTGATAGAATTCCCAGCACTTGATTAACTGCAAACATCTGCTTCTGTAAAAGCTTGCTTGCTGAGCTATTGCCCCCCACCCTAAACCTAAAAGCCTGTATAAGCAAACTCTCCCCACGACTCGGGGCTGCTTTCTCCTCTGCATAGGAGAGGCAGTCTCCGTACGGCTAATAAAGCTCTCAATTGGAACTTTATTCAGAGTCTCAGTCTGGTCAATATCGGGTGTCTATAACACTATTTGATGAATAATTTATTAAGGACGCTTGCATAATGTTAAATTAACACAGGTGAGGTGTCAAGGGGATTGAAGTTGTATACTTCTGGTATCTTTCCTTCCTCATATTCATAAAAAGACATCATTAAATGTACTTTGACTATTTGTGCTGGAGATTTTCTGTTATTCCTCCCAGATTTGTTGCTAGATTTTTTCTAGGTTTTTGGCTAATGTACAAGAAATTAATTTTAAGAGCAAACCATGTTAGTTAGGCCAATAATTTATTAAGGAATCGTAAGAAGAGAAATGAGAGAAAATTACAGATCATGGTCACAGGTAGAGAGGAAGGCGCTGAAGAGTGATAAAGAAGGCTGATTTACAGAGTACAATTCCCTATTATAGATGAGAAATGCCCAGGTTTTACTTGCATGTTTTTCCAGGCAGGAGGGAGAGAAGGCAAGAACCTGGAGTAGAAAACAAGAAAGCGGGGGGGGGGGGGGGGGGGAGGCAACAGCGGGGGATAAAAGGCAAAAGAGGGCCTTTGCAAATGCCTTTTCTAACCTGCAATTATTCTGCCCCTTTGCTAATGACAGGTGAGGAGTCCCAGTTGTTTGCTGTTTGATTGATTACCCCACCCATCAATCCCCAGGGAGGGCCCAATGATAAGGCCTCTGGAGAATATCCAGGGCTTCTCCTGGCTTTCAAAGGAAATCTTATTCTAAATGGGGACTCTTGCAGGGTCTTGCATCAGCCATTTTGGGAGTATAGAAGGACACATGGTCAAGAGATCTGAAGTGATCCATCCGTGAGAGTCCCCTTTGCTTAGCAGCTCCTTAAAAACTTCTTCCTAATTCTGTTAATATTCTAAAATCTACTGAACTGTATCTTGAAATAGTGCCTTTTTTTGGTTGTAGGAATTGTGTCTTTATATTTATTGTAGACATTTAAAAAATATGCTTAAAGTTTATATTTATGATAGAAACTAAAATATTCTATCTATGGCAAAAGAGGGAAGGACATGCCAAGTATGTTAATAATTCTGTTAGAAACATTGGGATTTTGTGTAATTTATAGATTTTTTATAGTCCAGCCTTTAAGTAAACTTGTTATATTATTTTCAGAATTTTAAAATTACATTTAAACTTTAAATTGAAAATATAAACTTCTATTTGATTTGTTTAATTTTAATAATTAATTTAAATATTTTGTAAATTCACCTGTTTTGCATTTAATATTTTAGGTTTAAAAGTCTGTGAGCATAGTTTACAAAGTTTAAATTTTTCCCTAAACAGCATCACATAATAAAATAATAATGACAAGTACCTCTTAATATTGCTGGACAAACTGCGCTTGCTGCCTGCTGTACACAAGAGTCAGTTCTTTGACACCACAGTTTCAAAGAGAAAGAGCTTTGTTACATGGCTGCAGGTAAGGAGAACAAAGCTACAAAACAAGCTCAAATCTGTCTTCAGGAGTCTAAAGAATTTAGTGCTTTTCTGGGATTTAAACAAAGGGATGTGGAGATAGTGTCATTGGTAGGTATTGATTGATTATGTTTAATTGGAAATGTGTAAATGTGCGCCCAAGAAGCACTTGAAGATTTATGAACCAGCTGGGTAAGCCTTGGGGCTTAATTAACATAGGATGGCAAGTAAAGGAATTGATCTGAGCTAAACAAATGGGCCATGAAGAACTGAAGCCCAGATGGGACAAACATACGGTTACTAGTTACAGCAATGTTTAAAACAAAGATAAGTAAAGGAATGAATGTAAACTAAAATAGCATTTGCTGTTAAAATCTGGTAGTTAATAGTTATGATCTACAAGGAAACAGACATTTCCCAAGGACACAAAGGAAGGGTTTTAAAGGAAAATGGGTTAATTAATTGGTGACAACAGTGATTACAAGGTTATATTGATAGTGCTTAAATATGCAGGAAATACACTAAATTCTTTATATGCATTAACACTTTTACTGTTCACAGGTACAAGATTAGGTTAGTAGTACTAACATATCCTTTCCTCATTAAGCATACAAAAGCACAATATTTCAGTGATTTCCTAAAGGGCACCCCAGGTCAGTGGCAGATGATCTTTGATCCAGGTAGTTGGATGATAGAATCCCTGTTCCATAATCATTCTACTCAGAGACTCTCTCTTACTTAAGACAGCTAAACTTAGTCAAGAAACTTGAATTTATTTATAATTTCACTACAAGCATTTTTATGAACTTTGGCAATTCACGTGCTTCCTCCAGATCTTATCTTTATAAAATGATAGAGATCTGTATGATTTTTACAATTCCTTGCTATGGCATTATATATTGGTCTAAGTGAAGTTTCAAAGATAACTGTGTGGTTACAGGATTGTTCATTTGTTTGGGGGAGGGGGTGTTTACCACAAAAAATGACTAGGTAAGATGCCTTTATGTTTACATCAAAATTGATCTGGCTAGAAAGGTAAATTTCTATTTACTTTTTGTTTTTGTTTTATTCTACTTTTTGTTTTTTAAAATTCATGAGTGTATTTATCACATTAGGAATATGATCATGATTGACATTTGAAAAGTAGGTGCTTGAAATCCAAATTTTAACTCAAAATAATTAGGCTTAATACTTAGTTCTTCCCCACCCAACTTTGCGCTTACATGCACACATGCACATACACTCACACACAACGCTAAATCTCATTCTGGATCTACCTGCTTCTGCAGTCTGAACACAGAGATGCTTTTTCTCAAAATGATTGTGTGCAAATAGAATGAAGGAACATTTTGCTGGATTGTTTTCTAACCTTATTCCCTCAAGGGTTCTGTGATTTCCTAAGGCATCACAAGATCTGGCCATTTCTCCAGGAATGTGGAAAAGACAAATTACCTTTTAACTTTCTACCTGGAAAAGGAATTAATTCTCCTGAGCACTATCCTGGCACATGCTACTATCTTTCCTAGATCCTGTTGTGAAAGCAGAGAGATTCAATGATCACATATGGAAGGCCAGGACTCAGTAATTATTTGGGGAAGGAAAATTTATTAACAACCGGCAGGGTTTGGGAACTTTCCTATTCAAAAACCTGAGCCCCGAATAGGATCTTGGGGTTTCTTATATACAGAGAATATAGGAGTCGGTAGTCAAATGGTGGTGTTTATATACAAAAGGACCCTTTGTTAGTTTCTTAGAGTTTCAAGCGTTTTATCGGAGTATCAGATAGGTCTTGAATTAACACATATTCTCTAGGTAAGTCTAAATTAAGACATACCCTGCACACATATCTTCCACATTCCAGGTAAGCTTGAATTAACATATTTAGCTTACACACACAGCCCCAGGTTATTTATGAAGAAACATACAGCCCCCCCCACACAGCCCATATCAATCCCTTGGCCCCAAATGTGACTAGGCAATTTTTTTTTTTTTTGGCCTGAAATCAATAAACTATGACAGCTCAGGGGATCTCCATGGAAGATGGTCTTAGGTTGGTTAAAGCTGGATGTAAAAATGTTATACAGTGGCTGAATTTAAGGTAACAAATTCATTAAGATTGCTTACTTGCTCATATTCTCCCTATTTTCTTGATTGATTTTAGCCTTTACATTTAATTCATTCCCATATTCCGCAGTGCAACTCTTAACCTGAGTACTTCTGTTGTAGAATTCGAGAGAGGTTCAATTATTTGCATATAGAGAGGCCAGGACTCAGGAATAATTGTGAGAAGGAAAAATGGTTCATTGATGGCCCGCGGGACTCAGGAGCTTCCTGTTGCAAACCCAAGCCTGAACAAGACTTTCGAGTTTCTTTTATACAGAGAGGAAAGGTTAAATGGTCCTTTTGTTTCAGTTCTCAATAGGCTTGAATTCGCGTATATATCTTCCACATCTTAGGTAAGCTTTTAGCATGGACTTCATACATTCTAGATAAGCTTTTAGCATATTTGGTTTGCATTTTCCCTGAATATTTAAAGTTTATAGTCATTGCATTGTTAAACTGTTTCCTGGGACTGGAGTCGTTGCCACGGTCACCAAGGGCAGGACTGCAGCCTCTTACCATCTCACACCTACAAGTCATAGACAGCTTAGGTTATCTCTGAAGAGACAAAGAGCCTCCCACCCATAGCCCACATCACTTCTACTTTTAAAAAATTTTTAATATTTCCATCTCCATTGTTTTCCATCATCCATTTTATCAAACAATTTTATGTCTCCTATAGCTAATATTTTTAATTCCTTATCATGGGAGGGACTGAATTAAATTATTTTACTGAATTATGAAAATTTTTAAACTATCACAGAACATTTATAAAATAATACTACCCTTCATCCTCTCTTTCAAAGTGTAGTAGAATCTCAAATGTTGTGTTTTGTAGAGATATTTGAAAATGACGATTAGGATTGAGTTACCAGGTAATTTAGTTTTATTACTACTTATGCCTAATTCTTGGAGAAATTACTCCTTTAACAACCAGTAAAGACCTCTTTTCCCTCAAGAAGTAATCCAAAGGGACCACTGCTCCACAGCCCTAAATTGACTTGGGAAAATATGATTCTATACCTGAGTATATCCTTTTCTGTCAGTAACCCCCCCCAGGAAAATATGTGATATCTGTGTATTTGCTGAGAACACAGGTATGCGCTTGAAGAGCAAGCACCTCCATGTATCTGTATTGTGCAGAGAGACAAAACACACTGGTTTGTAACTTTAAATACAGTTGCTTTCTTGCATTGTTGTAGACATCAAGAGAGGTTCAATTATTTGCATATGAAAAGACCAGGACTCATAATAATTTTGGGAAGGTAAAAGTAATTTATTTACAGCTGGCCAGACTTGGACGCTTTCTGTTCAAAACCCAAGCCCCGAACAAAATTTTCAAGTTCTTTTTATACAGGTGAAGGGCCAAATGGTCCTTTGTTTCAGTGTTCAAGAAGCTTGAATTAACATATATCTTCCACATTCTAAGTAAGCTTTTAGCATGGACTTCATACATTCCATGTAAGAATTTAGCATGGACTTTATACATTCCATGTAAGCTTTAGCACATTTGGTTTGCATTTTCCATGAAAATTTAAAGTTTATGGAGTTTGCATTGCTAAATTGTTTTTCCTGGACTGGAGTTGTTGTCATGGTTACCAAGGGTGCTGCAGTTCTTACGGTCCCATATGCATAGCTCAGGACACATATAGCTCAGATTATCTATGAAGAGATGAATAGCCCCCCACCCACAGCCTACATCAGTATTCCACAATAAGGACTTTCCAGAATTAGGACTTTGAAAGTTATATGTTCACTTTTTCCCCATTACCCTCTTTCTTCTTAAGTCCTACTCTTTTCTTTCACTTCCCTATTTCCAATAGCTCAGACAAAATTCACTCATTTTTAGTTTTAAGTCTTTGCCTAATAGGAGTATAATAGAGTCCAGTTGATCTATTCATTTTATGGAAGAAGATGCTGAGGAATGAAGTATAAGCAGCTGGTTCAAGACCACAAAACCAGCACATGGAAAAAAAAAATAGAACAAAAACCAAAGCCCAACAAAAAAGAAACAACAGGGTTCAGATATCTCTCTCACCCAAGAGCCTGAGTTTTTAAACCCTATTTGTCTTTCTCTCTACTATCTCATAAAAAAATCTAGTACTGTTTTTATTGTAACATATTTTATAATTTATATTTTCTCCTATCAGCTTCTCACTATCCATTCACTTCTAGATGCACCCCTCTACAGACTTTTACTCTGGTATACTGTTCTTCTAAAATAACTTTTACCAACAAACTTTCTAATTGCTAAGCACAACATGGGGAATTTTAGTATAGAGTATTTATTTACTTGCACTGACTCTGTTGAAACCCTCTCACTTCTTGGTTACTTGGAAAATCCAAAATCCATTTCTCTTACTCATTTTCTTAATTTCCCACTGTGTTTTTTCTGCTTCCTTCCTCCTTTCCCTCTTATACTTGCTTTATGATGGACATCTACCAAGTATCACAATTAGCACTACAACCCTGGCTTGTGCTTTCTGTTATAGGCATCATGTATTCTGAATTAGAGCTGTCACCTCCATATGAGTGATGCCCCTTCACCAAAACTAATTTCTACCTCTATGTCCAATCCAGTGCCTTTAGCTATACAGCTGTTTCAAATTAGTTAAATTGGATTTTAAATTTGGGTCTGAATGAAAGTCAGGTGTGACAAAATGGGAAAGTGAGGCCATGAGAAAAGATGGTTTATTACTCACAAGCCCCAGTGAGATAGGGATTCTGTGAAGGGTTGACAGGAAGCAGGATCATCTCTGGTGGCTCAGCCAGCATGTGTGGAGCACACAGGCAGAGGGACAGGAACCCACGAGCTACTGTTTTTATTGTGGCCCAGGGCTGGAGGTTAGTAGATTTCCTGCAGCAGTCAAGGTTTGGTAGTGTAAAGCAAATACAGGTAAATACGTGAAGTGATTGAAGGTCTGTAGGCAGTGGACATAGTTAGCTTATCATCTGCAACCAGCTGTGCATTTGCAGTAAGGTGTGTGGGTCGTGGAAGCAGATGTAGGTTTGGGTTCTGGGTAAGTTTATGCCCCAGGATGAAAAACTGCTTATTAAGGAGTCCAAAGGAAGGTGTTAAGACATGTGGCTTAGCTAAAGTAATGTGGATGCTGAGGAAGCAATGCAAAATTGTCGATAGCTATGGCAAGACCATTAAATATAATGATAGCAAATTAAAATATTTAAAAATGCATGTTTCCCTACCTCTCTCTTCAAAAACCTGACTCCTGTTAATTCTCTGACCTATCCTTTCATATTACTCTCTAAGCCAAGAAACCAGGCTCAAAATCTTGGTGTAAAATGAGAGAATTTGGGACTTTATCCTGTATACCAAGTTAATTAAATTTCTTCTTCTGCTTTAAAAGTGTTCTTACCTATGTCTCTCCTGACTGTATCAAACACTTGTTTACATTCTCGTCACTTGACATCTTACTACAAGAGTTGCCAAGTGGTTTGTCTGAAAGAATTCATGCTCCTTTTCATGCTGGTGAATTTGCACAATGACGTTTGTTAGAATCTTCATTAAACTGTAAGGGTAAGGTAACATTGGGAAAATAGGAATAAGACTACATTAGGAAATAGGAATTGCAAGTGCCTTCAGATAAATAAGTAACTTAGGACTGCTCATAAGAAGAGTGTAAACAACTTAGGGCTGCACCTAAAAAGAGTGTAAATAACTCAGGGTGACCTCCAAGGAGAGTGCCAATAAATAACATGGGACTGCTCACAAGAAGGGGTTTGTCAAAAAGAAAAAAATAGGTACGCTATCTTCAGCTAACGGCAGTGTTCCGCTTCTGTTCCTGCTTGCTTGCTAATAACCCTGCCTCCTGAAAGGCTATAAAAACACCTCTTCCCTTAAACTCAGGGCTGTTTTCTTTTCTGCATAGGATGAGGCAGTCGCCACATGGCTAGTAAAGCTCTCAATTGGAACTCTATTCAAAGTCTGAATCTAGTTGATATCACTGGTCTATAACAAAACCACATCCTCTTTTCCCCTTTGACTCTACAATACCTCATTTCTGTACTTCTGTCCATAAATATATGGTCTCCAATACATCTCTGTACTACCTATTTCATCTTATTTTACCTTTCTTCCCTTTTACAACTCTTCATTCCATCCAGGAAAATATCCTAACCATTCTGAATTATACACTATTAGTCTTACGATTCAATTTGCCTGGAATTATCCCTGTTTTCTCCTTTTCACATTAAAGTTTATTAATCCCCCAATTTTTGGCTCACATTCCATTTCTGCCTTGGATTATTCTGATATGCCTATGTCCTCTTACTGCCATTTTACTGTTATATTTCATATAATTATATGAAATTATATTTCATATAATTGAACAAAGGACTATCATAAAAAGCACAGTGGTAGGAACAGAAAAATTAGGTTCTAATACCAGCTGAATCAGTGCCCAGTGTCCTCAGGAACTTTTTTCTGAGCCTTGATGATATTGGGTTTTGTTTTACTTTGCTTTGATATGTTTTGTTTGGTGATAATAGAGAAAATCAATCCTGGTTTCTTCCTTGTGGTAGATTGACTTATGTACCCTAATTTGGATATGTTCTTAATCCAATTCACATTCCTATGGTGATAAACCCATTATAAATATGATCTCTGGAAGATTTTCTTTAAAATTTCAAATAAACATTTAATGTAAAGACAAAATTTCTTTGAAACTGAATTTGTTTTTATATCTACTACTCAAATATTTTTATCATCTTACATGATTTTTTCAAAATCTCTTATCAAGGGTACATATGGAAAAGCATTTTTTAAAAATAAATAGAAACAAAGGGACTTGTTTAGCTTTTAATATAAAATGACATAAAAAGTTTACTCAATAGATATAATAACATTACTATTTGGAGGAGGAAATCACCAGTATTTTGTGCAAACAATGGTAGCCTTCTTTTAAGCAATAATAACATAACTGCTTAAGAAATGACATAAACAATAATTCTACATTGACAACTCCCCTAAAATAATCTGCTTTTTTCCTTTTTTTACATATGTGCACAGCATTAGCAAATTAAAGTCGGAGAGAAATGTTTGAGATCCACTATTCAGAGTTTAATCAGAGTTTACTGTAATTCATTTAGACAGCTTTCCAGTCAAGGAATCTGTAATGAAAGCTGCAGTTTCCCTCTTTCCAATTTTTTAACACAAAATTCAAAGACTAAGAGCTTAACACTGATGTGGGCTATGGGTGGGAGGCCCTTTGTCTCTTCAGAGATAACCTTAACCTAAGCTGTCTGTCCTGAACTGTGGATGTGGAATGATAAGAGGCTGCAGTCCTGCCCTTGGTAAACCTGGCAACGACTTCAGTCCCAGGAAACAGTTTAACAATGCAAAGTCTATAAACTTTAGATAATTCAGGGGAAATGCAAACCAAATGTGCTAAAAGCTTATCTAGAATGTATGAAGTCCATGCTAAAAGCTTACTTAGGATATGAAAAATATATGTTAATTCAAGCCTATTGAGAATTGAAACAAAAGAAACATTTGGCCTTTCCTCTCTCTTTAAAAGAGACTCAAAAATCTGGTTTGGGGTTTGGGATTGAAACAGAAAGCTCACAAATCCAGCCGGCCATCAATAAACCATTTTTCCTTCTCAAAATCATTCCTGAGTCCTGGCCTTTCTATATGCAAATAATTGAACCTCTCTCAAATTCTACAATAATACTAGATGACAAATCACACCCACATTATTAGTTAAATAGTCTCAAACATATCTTAAAGACATGTAAATCAGTATTTACATTTTATAAATTTCTGAAGACCCCATTAGAAAGCTTATCTACCCCTTCTTAAAAAAATAGGAAACTGCATTTAATGGCAGTGGAATGAAATAAAAAATTTAAAATATCTATATTTACAGCAGCATTGATCCTTTATAAATACAAAATATGAAAATGCAGTATCTTTAAGGATAATAAAAATTTAACGTAATTTTACTCAAGCACAGTGCTTGCAATTGGAATAAAAACCTATTGGCAATCATTAATGTGCTAGCAGTGAAACCAGTTTCTGTTGGAGAGAATCCAACTGTAAACATGTGCATAGAGCACATATAACACAGCTCAAAATGACTCACAATGATTCAAGTCAGCTTATCTGTACTGAATATTCTAATCATGAAATATATTACACAAAGACATCCTTAGAAAACAACAACAACAAAAAAAAAGGTTTAAATTTTCTAGTTCCTATTTTAAAAACATTTCCTCTGCTTAAAGTGGCAACTTAAAAATTTCAAACACATTCTTCCCTTGGAATACAACCGTAATGAAAATATGTGTACAGGTCAGCTGAATTTTCCATGTGATTAACTGGTAAAGAACCAGAAGCCATAAATTGTTCAGATTTAAAATATATTGGGTGAGCAATGCACTAAATTGTCCATATAAAAATAAATAGCAACATTATAAACCAACATGTCATTTCACTGTCAATGAAACTGGCATAAGACAAGTGCTATTTTAAAATGGTAAAATGATCTTAATGAACAATGTCTTACATTGTAGTATTTCATTCCAACTTGATGAATGATTTCAAACTCAAGGATGAAAGTTGGCTCACAAGTAGTAATGCAAACATAATTTTAAAAAAATCTCAATTTTTAAAAAAGAAAATCACATTCCAATTTTCCCTCCCCAAGAAAATGTCTCACAATTACAAAGTAGAAACACGGCCTGTCACAAATGCAAAAAACATTATTTAAATATATAAAAAAATTTCTAAATTATCAATTCAATATATTTCATTAGACGATTGTTGGAGGGAAAAAAACCACTTTCTTTGCAGTATTGCTTTTAATGCTTAAACTAGGGAAATATTTTAATGCCATTAAATAAAACTGATAGATATGTAATGCTTACAAAATGAAGTAAAGAAGGACCCTGACAAAAATATGCTTGCTGAAATCATTTACTTCATCTATCAGTGCCTCTTTGGTACATATGTGTTAAAATAAAAACAAAATTATAACACTTGCTAGAAGCTGAATTACCTAAAATGTCATTTCAGTGTTTGCCTAACATGGGGTCAAGTCTTTTTAGAGATTTTGTTTTTTGCTCTGTTATGAAACCCCTGAGACAACATGTTTCCAAAGCTTTGTCTTCTGAGTTAATTTCACCAAATACATTTGCTGTCACATTTTGTTCCATGTTTTTTTTCATTTTCAGGGGAAACAGATTCTCCTTTTTCTAATTTTTGCTGCATTTCACAGGGCTTGGTAACAGCTGTATCTGTTGACATTATGCTAACAAGATTAAAGTCATGCATGCTGACTTGAAGCATGAAGTTTGGCATAAATTCTTCTTAATTATTTTCTGTCCATAATTTTCTACCAACAGCATACAGGCAAGATTCATTTGATTTTGTGCAATAAACCCATGCTTCACATGGAGATTCTATAATTTCATCACTTCTTTCTCTTCTTCATTGAGAGAAAATTCTTCAATTTGTGTATAGTGGTTTTTCTCTTAGCCATTTGGGATCTTTTTCATCTTCACTACTTCCATTTATTGAGAACAGAGAGGTAAGCAGGTATCATTATGAAAATATAGACAGTTGTGTCCACTACAACATGCTCATGCTGTTCCACTTCTCATTTTAGATTCAAGAAATTCAAACATGTTTGCTTTTGTTCATTCTGGCCTGCACACAAGAATGTGCATGATAGGTGTTCTCTTTACTGGTCCATGGTGACTAAAGGCAAATCCAGGTTGGCAATGCATATTCTGAGGATTTCCTGCAAAGGAGCCATCATAACATTCATTGATAAAAGTATCTATCCTACCACATTTTGTATGATAAACATAACTGAAGACAAATCTGCTAAGGCAGAGTTTAAGGTGCTTGAATAAACTGTAAAGTTTGCTACGGTTTCACAGAGCACCAACGGCAGTGCAAGTCATCTCTTAACTGCAGTTTGTTGTCTCGTATTGTTATAAAGGAACTGATAAAATATTCATAATTTTTGCCAGTTTTCGTTTGAAGTATCTTTATCTTTTCTGGTTCGTAGACCTGTAGCCAATGGTTTTTTAATAGCAATAATTTTATTAGGTTTAACTGAACCAGGCTTGCTTTCTTGATGGAGACTGTCTGAATTTCTAGTGGTCAGAGACTTAGCAATAGTGGACTTATCACTGGTCTCTCCTGTCCATCAAAGAGTGAACTGCAATGGGGTTCCCTGGTAACACTGGCTAATGTTTACTCAATATTTACTATTTGGTGGGTACCATTCTAAGTGAATTATATGCTTTCACTCATTTAATCTTTGTAACATTAAGGAATATGGAATCAATCATTCCCATTTTATTGATGGTGACAAGACCCAGAAAGTTTAATAACTTGCCCAAGATCATGCAGATAGATAGTGTCAAATAGATAGTGAATCCATGTACTCTTAACTATAGAGCCATTGTATTTAACCTCTAAATAGGCTAAACATTTAATTGTACAAAGGGACATATTAAGAGTTAGATAAAATATATCACAACTTTTCTAAAGATAATGCTATATAGTGCATTTCATTCATATACATTGAGGAAATAACCAAATCTCTCTTAAAGGAGCTTAAATATGAGCTGTATCTTGAATGATAATGTCTTTCTTTCCCAGTAAGGAAGAGGATAGGCCAGAATGGAGCATTCTGACCTAAACCACGAAGAGAGGATGGTTGTTTTCATGAAGGTATGAATCTCAATAGATAGGAAAAATGGATCAAGGTATATGTAAGAGTGATAAGAAAAAGAGCAGAATATTTAGCTTAGCTTACCACCCAGTTTTATATTATTATTTAGGAAGACTGCTATGATCTCAATGAAGAACATTCACTGGTTAGAGTAATTAAAATTTGATGCCTGAAATCTGCAGTGGAAACTGCTGAAGTAGACTTAGGAGATGATAAAAGTGTGAACTTGGATGCAGAGAAGCCCAGATGTTTAACTTTATGAAGCTCCTACAATTAATGGAAGGCAAATAGTGAGAAAAGGCATAAGACATAAATATCACTTCACAAATATTGACTAAAAAGAGAACATCACTTCATTGAACTACAGCTTCTTTTTATTGAGTTTCTCCTACAGAATTTACATTTTGTCAAGCAAAGAAGTAAATGAAGGGCCGCCTTTTTTGAAGAATAGAAACATTCAGTTTGTTTTTCCCCTAGTAAAAAGTGTGTATCTTTCTTAAAATACTTCATTCTCAATATGACCAGTAGCATTATCAACACATAATTTAAATTGAATTATTTTTAATAATAGGTGTCCACCTTTAATCAGAGCATTTAATAACCAAAAACCAGCCTAAATTAATCAATCTTAATTTGCCTGGCTAAGCTCTGTTCAAATTCCCAGGTATGTAGCTTCTAACATATTTACTGTTTTGACTTTTTTTTTAGTTATTCCAAGGAAAATTTGAAAAGGCCCTGCATTATTTTTTGACAAAAAATGAATAGCAGGGACATGTTCTTCTTGTGGAGAGAGAATATTCTGTGAATGATGCAACATTCAGGAATTGCTAAATTGCAATATTGAAATTTAAAATTGATTTCCTTCTCCATTTCTGTTTGACAACTCATCATGAATGTTATTTCTTGTGACTATAACTTGCACTTATTTGATATGGTCAGAGGACACTAACCTTATTTTATTGCCTGTTCTGTAGAATGGTGACAGTGATTGTAAATATTTCATTTCTAGGTTCCTTATGAGGAAATTTTTTGAGGTTCTGAAGAGTTTCTTCCCTTTTGGTATGACTCCCTCTTTGAAAATATGCTACTATCCCCAAGGATACTATGGAAGATCAGCAGTAGCAAGGAGCAGCAGAGCACCCCTTTTCTATTCTTGTAAGTTTCCTAAACCAAAAGGCACAAAAACTATTATAGCTAATAGTACATCATTAGAATGTGGTAACTTCTATGATATAGGGTCACTTTTTTCCATTAAAATTGCAAAGGATATCTGATTTAGGTGGGAGTAATCTTGACGTAGATTATGTGAGAGAAATGAATTATTTGCATTCTTCTCTTCCAAGACTCAACCATGTCTTGTATCATCTCTGCAAAGAGTTTCGCCAAAATCAGGCATCCTTTACCCTCAGAGAACTAAGGAAACAGTCATGAATTTTCTTGGTCCTAATCCCGTAAACAATGGGGTTGAGAAAAGGTGGTACCAGAAGATACATATTGGCAATAAAGATATGAATTTGGGGAGCCACATTGTGGCCAAAGCAGTGTGTGAGGAAGGTAGACAACTGTGGAGTAGAAAATGAGGATGAGAAAGACATGTGGGCAAGATGCCCCTAGAGCTTTAAGGTTGGCTTCCCATGATGGAAGATGAAAGATTGCAAGGAGAATTTGGATGTAAGAAACAGGAATGAAAAATCCATCACAGGAATTGATGACTGAGGCCACATCGAGGCTGTAATGTTTGGTGACACCTGTGTCCACACATGCAAGCTTTACCACAGCCATGAACTCACAGTAGATGTGGGCAATTATTTGACTCCTGCAGTAGTGCAGCTGCCTAAGGAGGATAAGGTAGAGGGAAAAGAAGGCCATCCCCCAATTACCACAGCAGCTCCCATGTTGGCAATGAGAGTGTGGGTAAGAATGGCGGCATGGTGCAGGGGGTGACATATGGCCACACAGTGATCAATGGCCATGGCCAGGAAGGAGCGCAATTCCATGGCAGTAAAGCTGTGGATAAAGAACATTTGGGGAAGCGGACTTGGCCCAGTGGTTAGGGTGTCCATCTACCACATGGGAGGACCAAGGTTTAAGCCCTGGGCCTCCTTGACCCGTGTGGAGCTGGCCCACACACAGTGCTGATGTGCGCAAGGAGTGCTGTGCCACGCAGGGGTGGCCCCGCGTCGGGGAACTCCATGTGCAAGGAGTGTGCCCCATAAGGAGAGCCGCCCAGTGCAAAAGAAAGTGCAGTCTGCCCAGGAATGGTGCCGCACACACAGAGAGCTGACACAGCAAGATGACGCAACAAAAAGAAACACAGATTCCCAGAAACGTACAAAGAAGAACACATAGCAAATAAACACAGAGAACAGGCAACTGGGGTGGGGGGGAAGGGGAGAGAAAGGGAAGGAGGGAGGGAGGGAGAGAAGGAGGGAAGGAAGGGAGGAGGGAGGGAGGGAGGAAGGAAGGAAGGGAGAGATGGAGGGAGGGAGGAAATCTTAACAAAACAAAAATTTTCATCCAGGCAAGCTTCAAAGGCAATGCCATGGGCTCCAAGCCAGAACAGACAGAGCATGCGGGGCAGGGTAGAAGTGGAGAGGACCAGGTCAGTGACTGACAGCATGCACAGAAAGAGGAACATGGGCTCGTGGAGGCTTCGCTCTGCCCGCACCAGGGCCAGGATGGTCACGTTCCCCACCACAGCCACCACGTACATGGAGCAGAAGGGGATCCCAGTCCAGACATGCAGGTGCTTCAGGCCTGGGATGCCCATCAGAGAGAAGGAATTTGTAGCATTTTAAGATGTATTTGCTGGCCCCCCTTTGTCCTGCTTTCTGTTTCTTATGGATGGAATTCTGTTGAGGGCAATTATTTCTTCCAAAGTTCATCACAACAAAACCTAAAAAGAAATGAAAACTGTATCTGGAAAACCCTCAAACACCACATGTTAGAAAACATTCATGTTTGTATTTTAGATTGAAAAACCAGTGACACCAGGCAAAAACTACACATTCAGTCTCAAAGCATTAACTTTAAATCCAGTTTTTAATCTCATGGTTTTTTTAAAACAAAAATAAATTTAAAACTATCTATTGGTGTTGAGATTCCAATACCACTTTTTAAATTCATAATTTGTTTAAATCATAAGATCACATTAGCTTTTGATAGAAACATTGCAGTTAATAAATGGAGGGGATATTAGAATTCACCTAGCCAACATTCTTCTTAATGTCATTCTCAAATGTAATTTTCTAGGTGATGTCTGGGTATTCTCAGGTGTGGGTTACTCCTTTCCTAGACATTTCAATGCTTGCTTTTCCTGATTCCTTTATAATGTGACGAAGCCTGTTCCTGGAGCTACAAGATAATACTGAGAGTTTATAACATCTGCATAATGACCTTTACAAAATAGGAGGATGGTAATCATGCCTCCACTAGGCTTTTTATTTCCAGGTAAAATTGTTCTATTTAATTTAGGTCCAGTTTTCAGAAATCCTCATTTTCTACTAAACTCTTCTGGACACTCCCCAGGATTCCTCAGTGGGATTTTCCTTCTTAACTTTTATTACTTGTAATGTGAACAGACCATTCACTGCAGGGATCAATGTGGCTGGTACCTATTTAGGTCTGTGTAGTATTAATGTGGTCTTGGTTTATATCATTTTGCATATGAAATAAAGAAGGAAGGTAATATTTAGTGTGCTCTGCAATGTGTAAAACACTGCCCTGGAATTTTTGTATATTTTGAATGGCAGGTGGAAAAGCAATGCAAACCAAATATTATTTCTCTAAATTTTAATGGTAGCTGGAAAAGCAATGCAAACTAAATACTATTTTTCAATTTTACCAATTAGTAAAGAATTGGTACCAGTAATGCAACACCATCATGGCATTAAAGCCACCAGAATTCTAACATAATTGTATGACTGCAAAGGACATTCTTTCCTGTCACATATATTAAATTCATAATTAGCCATAATCTGTTAATCTTTTGTGTAATTTTTAAAGTCAAATATTAAGCAAAAGCTTTTTTTAAAAAAAAGAGGACTTTGTACATAACTTGATAAATTTTATTATTTTAGATAATATTTTAACATTATCCTCCTGTGTTTCTATTTTCATTATCATTATTAAGCATTGATCATTACTAATTTTTAGCACTAATCAGTAACATCTGAATTTTTGTAGCTATGTATTCTATATCTATATCTAAGCAATCAAAAAGGATTTTGATAAAAGCTTAGACCAATCATGGAATTCTTTAAATCACCCCCAGAAATGGTGTTTTCCCCTTAATCAAACTACTCTACACATTGTCTAATAATTATGGATTTGTTGAAATTACTACTCATATTACAAATAAAGAATACTGTGTACTGCTCTGCAATTTGTAAAATGGTCCTCTTGAGTATTTCATTAATTGGAATAATATTCATGTCATCCTGTGTTCTGTGAGGAGTTTGAAATCATGTAAGAGATTTAGGATTTTGGCTAAAATACTCTGTTATTTCAAAATTTTCCCAGTCTGACTTGGATTTTATAAGAGGGTTATTTTCAGAATATTTTCAAGTATTATGACATTTGACTAAGATGAAATATAGTTAAAAAAAGTAAAACTCCATAAATTTCTTAACTATCACCAGTAAGTCTTTCACTTCTGTTTTTCTTATTCTTCTGATTTTTTTCAGATCCTCCATAGTCTTTTTCTATATCCTGATTTTAAGTGCCTTTATCTCCCTAATAAATATTAACATTATATATTGATTATATATATCTCCATTTTCCTATTCTGTAGAGTGCGGGTAACAAGATAGTTGGGAAGATTAAATTAACATGTTAATAACTTAGAGCAATATCCTACACAGAGCAAGATCTCAAGAAACCAAGTGTCAAGCATTGGGATTTGGTCATTCATCCATAGGCAATATGTACGTAATAAAATTTGTAGAAGAAGTATTATCAATAACAAGACCATTCATTCTAGCCTTTTCACCAGCAACTTTTCCTGGGCTTCTATCAAACTTCTAATCATTTCTCAAATATGCCATGAATCTGTAAAATTATGCATTTTTCACATACATTTCTCTCTTGCTATGTCCCCTCCTTTACTTTTTTTCATTTCCCTTTGCAAATCATTGCTCATCTTTTAGCATCTAGGTCAAAAGCCATCTCTTCTATGAATTTCTACTGGATTTCCTCAGATTAGAAAATTATTTTCTGTGCTCTTTGCCTCTTCACACTTTCTTTGACAGACATTTTCAAATTGTTGGATATTAGATTTATTATTATAATTGTTTATTTACATCATCACCATCACTATTATTTGGGCTTCCTTCTCCCTCATAAACTTATATTCTTCTTAGTGTATAAGTTGTGGCATAGCTAGTTTTTACTGTGACCCAGCCCAAAGTCTGGCATCAAATGATCTTTCTAAATAGGAGATCAAAACTGGGGAAAGTGGACTTGGCCCAGTGGTTAGGGCGTCTGTCTACCACATGGAAGGTCCGCGGTTCAAACCCTGGGACTCCTTGACTGGTGTGGAGCTGGCCCACGCGCAGTGCTGATGTGCGCAAGGAGTGCCATGCCATGCAGGGGTGTCCCCCGCATAGGGGAGCCCCACGTGCAAGGAGTGCACCCCGTAAGGAGAGCTGCCCAGTGCGAAAGAAATTTCAACCTGCCCAGGAATGGCGCCGCATACACGGAGAGCTGACACAACAAGATGACTCAGCAATAAGAAACACAGATTCCCATGCCGCTGACAACAACAGAAAAGGACAAAAGAACACACAGCAAATGAACACATAGAACAGACAACTGGGGCGGGCGGGCAGAAAGGGAGAGAAATAATAAATAAAAATAAATCTTAAAAAAAAAAAAAAAAACTGGCTGCTCAGTCTGTCCAACTTACAAGCCATGCAGCAACCGAGGATATATGCTACTTCCCAAATTCTGCATAAATGCGATGCTATTTCTAATATATATTTTGATTTAGTCAAGATGACTTTATGTCAATGTTAAGGATAGAGAAATTTCCTGCCCCCTCTGTCAATAATGAAAGAGGGTAGCTCCATGAAAGATCTTTTTTTCCCCATCGTTTTGTTCTTCCATAATTGTAAGATAGGACTACAGGTGCAACCAGGCAAAGCAGCTCATTGAATGTAGATCTGAGGTCAATGACTGATTGATTCATGGTTTGAAGATCTCCATTATCCAAATCTGCATTTCCAGAGACGGCTGAAACTAATCACATTTCTCTATGCTAGCATCAAGAACTTTTAACCATTCACAAAAGAACTGGATATCTGACTGCACACAAGCCTTCAGAGGCAACTAGATTTTTATACAACTGAAGTTTGTGCACATGAACATTTAAATTGTGGTATAATATGTATGTAGATTTTAGCACACAGGGACTTTTAATTTTTTTTCTACTCTCTAAAATTCCCTCAAGCATAGCACAATATTCAGATAAACACATTCAAATACATACAAATGAATACACTTAAATAAATTTTTATTTGAAAGCAAGGAAAAACTCAGTCAATCTTATTAAAAACACAGCCTGAATTTTCCTTCCAAAATATCAGTTTTCCTAGACCTCAGAAATCAAAGTTTCGAAGTGGTAGAGAACAAGATGTATATACTTTTTTAGAATCTGCCTTCAGAAGAAATTTTTATCACCCATGAAGTGTCAATCTGGAAGTCTTATTTGCACAGATTAGTCAAAAGATTAAATATGTCAAATAGTAATTAATACAACCAAAAGAATGTTAAGGTCTAGGTTGATCTGGAAAAGAAAGGAAGCAAAGAGGAAAGGAAGACTGGTATGTTTTTGACCAAATCTTCACCACAATACAGAGACACTTTTTTCACCTTACTCCTAAATATTTTTTCTTCCACAAGATTTTCTATGACAGACCATCCTCTAATCCTTAATGTGAGGAATCCAGATGTTTTTTTGGCTCACAGTTATCTGTGACCGCATGACCTGTTTCGATCAAACAATTTTATCTAATGCTATTTTAATTCTAGTTTGGAGTACCTATGATCCTATACAACTTATACTTCGGTTAGTCAAGATTTACCTATATTTGCGTTACTTACAAAGAAAGTAACTTCGGATACTTCAGCATACTTCGGATATATCTGTGATCTTTATAACTTTGTTAAAGATATTTAAAGAATAGGATGTTATCCTTTTGGGGAAATCATATCTCTATAAACACAGATGTTTCAATGTTGCCCTCTTCTCTTCTCCTGTCTTGCATCACTGAAATAAGTCACCGATAGTAAAAGCTCAGTCATCCGGAGAGTCAACTTCTATAAGGAGCAGCTACAAAGAAGTATGCACAGCAAACGTGAGATGGAGTTGCATCTGACTCCAGGTCCCAATGGATTAAAGGTTCTAGGTGGCTGGGGGACTGATGGCCCTCTGAGATAAGGGAATTTTCCCTAAACTATAAGACCTAAATTAATTTCATGTAGAATAATTAATCTCAAGTATCCTTGGGATTATAATTCATTTTTATTTTCCATGTTTTTTTCATATGCTTCATGCTTCATCATGGAATATATTTGCTAGATATATTTGGGGAAATATTGGAAAGCCAGAGAACCTTGGAAAAGGACTAGCATTTATTTACTGTGAGAAGCTATCATTTTGTAGGTCCTAAATTAAGTACTCTATATTCCTCATTTCATTTGATCTTCACAACAACATTTGGAAACAAAAAATTACCACTACACACATGAGGATACAGATAGACTGATAGATTAAATAAGTGGTACAGAATTTTAGAGCTAATGAAGTCAGGATGTGATTCCAGGTATGTCTGGATCCAAATTTCATTTTCTTCATCACTATATATGATCAAGATTCAAAATGAATTATGCCTGAATAAAGTCCATACTCTTTCATATACAAATGGTGAATTTCAAGATTATAACTGTCAATATCCAAATTATCAGCAAGTGTCTTGATAATTTTGTCCTGCTATGAGCCTGGTGTCACTTGTTGGACAGTAACTCCTCCTTAAAGCTCCCTGTGTTTCAGACACTCTTGATGTTTTCACTGTCTCCTTACTCAAGGTTCTGTGTCATGTTTTTGCTTCTGCCTCTAATGCTTTTCCCATTTTCTTAGCTTCAACATTACAGGTAGAATGTTATTTAACTTATTTTAACATTACTGGTAGAATGTCACTGTCTCAAGGGTCTTCTGTCTTATACTTGCATTTTACATGTCTATTTCACTTTGCATTCTTCCATTTTAAGATTTATTATGTTGAAAAATATTAAATGATTGTAACACCAGGGCAGGTTTCCAGGATTCACTCATACAAGAATTAACCTGTAAACGACAGAGAAAACAATCACATAGATTATGATGTGAACACTATCCCCTGCATTTAAGGAATGGAAACTCAATCTGCTACTAATTAAACAGTTCATGAAAAAATGACTGAAAGAAATGGAGGAATTAATTAAAAGTTGCTGTGAGAATTATAAGTCAACACTCCTTCAGGAAAATGTTTGCAACATGATCAGTGTATTTCGAATCATCATTGTTATGTTAAAAATTATGAAATCTCTATTATCTACCAAGAATTTTGCTGAAAGCTTTATGAATATTGTCTTTCTTTATATTCACACATACATGAATACACACACTAAAATCTTATGAAAAAGGTGCCATTTTTATCACCCTTTTACTTCTGATAATCTGTCTCCTAGATTGGAATTATTACATACTGCATCTTCCTTAAGGATTTTAGCACCTGACTCATTTTATCCTCTCCAGCCTTATTCTTATCTCAGTTCATCAGGATGCCAATAACCTGGCTTTCATTTCCTTAACCCCTTCTCTCCTAAAGATCTTGTCCTCTTTCCTGATGCTGGTAGTATTTCCCCAGGAGAACGAATGTTTTATCATTACTATTATCTTCAATATCTCCATACTTTCAAGTTCAAATCATCCATTTTCCAACTACTATCTCATGATTTTGTAGATTTTTCCCTCCAGTACAGCATCTTCAACAATACATTGTGATCATTCATCTCCTTCAAGTCATTTCTCCCTGATACCCAACATAATATCCAAGGTCATACACTCACATGTGGCCACATTCATAACCTTTTTCCTCTCACAAGTGAGGATACAGTTATAGGTATGGACATATCTAATAACTTTATCCTGAAGGTGCACATGCGATGTTCTTTATCAAAGAAAGTTTAAAGACAAATTTCTTATTGTCCCTAAACTTTCTGACAGTAAATAATTAATGCATTAGCCAAACTTTTACTAGCCCCTAAACGAAAAAACCAAAACAAAACAAAAAAAATTGCTTGAATTCTACTCACTGATACTCTAACCATTCCATGACTATACTTCTTCTAGAGAACTTGCCTGAGGAATAAACAACTGCCATCAGAATAACTCATCTCACTTTAAATACACAATTATTATATCAAATATATCAAGTGAGCCTTTCAGTCTGTTCATAATCCTGCAGTACGTTTTTTTTTTTTGCAGTCACCTCAAAAATGATTTCATATATTCTCTCAACCCAAACCTTTGTCAACTCTTCCTCCACACTTAGATGATAACTTTACTTCATATTTCACCAAAAGAAAAAAAAAAAAGATAGAATATTCCATCATCACAACTACCTATCTATTGACTGGACTCATTTATCCCTGCTGCTTTCCTGTCTCGTAATAAAAGTTAAATTTCTGTCTGACTTCTTTCAATAAGCTAGTCTAATCAAGGGCAATCATATTGTAGCCTGTTTCATTATTTTATTCTTTCTTTTGGCTGAATCATGATCCATTTTATGCATATACCACATTTTGTTTTTCTCTTCAACCATTAAGGGACGTTTAGGTCGTTACTACCTTTTGCCTATTGTGAATAGTGCTGCTATGATCATGTGTGTGCCAGTATTTGTTGTCTTGGTTTCAGGTCTAGGAGTAGAATTGCTGGGTCATATGATAATTATATTCATCTTTTGAGGAACTGCTGTACTATTTTCCCCACCAACAATATATAATGGGTCCAATTACTACAAATTTTTGCTAACACTTCATATGTTTCCAATGTTTCATTTGTTTCCTCAAAAGTTGAAGATGGCATTGGAATTTAGTGAAAAGAAATTGAGATGAGAATTATGTTTAAGGAAAGTAGATCCCCTAACGTGTAAGCAAAGGTTGGGTAGAGATTACATGTTACAGAAAGATTGTTAATATTTATTTTAAACAATTATTTTTGACGATTATCATTCTTATTCAAAACCCAAACTACCTTGCATATAGTAAAAATATATTAAATTGCTGCACTGATGGACCTGAAGCCTATAGAAACTTAAGAAAGGTCAAAAGCAAGAGATTGGAGCCAGATGCACAATGACTGCTGGGATAATGTGAGCTGTAGTTGCTGTAATCTTCAGTAATCTTGGAATGGCCCCAAAGTTTTTTGGAGATTTGTGGACTGGGGCTTGAATTATTTTTTGAAATTATGCAGGTGGGTAATACTATGAGCATTGAGGTTACTGGGATATAAAATGTATATATCTTAAATCAATATTCCCCAGGCTCCTGATTCTTCTGTTTATTTGTCAATCACAAGTTTATAAAAAGATACTTTTATCTACTAAGGATTATCTCATGTGTGGTTTATTTATTAATTTACTCAAACGCATCTTTTAAATATCAATTAATTTCCATATCCTATGAAATATGCTTTCAAGCACATTGTCATGACAATTTTGTTCATCTGGTTATTAATATTATGCCAGAGAGATTTAAAAAAATGAGAGATAGAATAATAGACTAAGGGGGCTAGAGACAACAGAAATAGAGAGAAAATAATGCTCTTATTTCAAGCACAGCTTCAGCATAGAATAATGTTTTATAAGTGTCCGATTAGAGGGTTGACGTATCATAAATCTCATTTCCTGACATATTAGCATTGTTCTGTGCAAAGCACCTTTATTTATTTATATGTTTGTTTATTTATTTATATTTCCCCAATCCCTTCTCTTTCACTGTAGCTAGAGAAACAGCTAGGTTGTCTGGGTTATTACCGGTTTATGCATTTGGTCCCCTTTCACTCTCAAAAGATGTACTGGTTTTGAAAAGAAATGATGCAGAATAGTACAGCTAAGGCAACAATTGCAATGTGTTTAATATTTTAATGGTTGATTTTATGTGTTTTTGCCAAATGGGTATTGTTCCTTTTTATGACTTTATTTCAACAGGAAAATGGCACTGTGTTGTAATATTTTATATCAGCACTCTGATGCTACGTATATATGTGTTTCAGTGCTTAAATTCTTGCTATTTAGAAAGGGAGCAGCCCTTATTCCTGACAACAATTTCAAACTTTGGCACTTGGGGAATTTATTGAAGAATTGGCAATTTTTTTAAAAAATGAAAAAAAAGTCAAAAAGAAAAAACAGTAAAACAACAGCACATAGGATTGGGACTGCAATTATTTTAACTGTGGTTTACATTGCACAATTGCTTTGTGACTACCAGGCCTTTAGAGATACTCCTTCATGTGCTTAGAGGCTCTGCTTGACTACATAATACATAAAATCTCACAAACATACATGTGAGTGCATGCTACATATATATAATGACATACAGCCCTTGTCTCTAGAATACTACTTAAAAGAGATGGTTTAGAATTGCTCTCATTTTGCCATCACTGCTGAGAGAAAGTCTGTCTTTTCTGTCACCCTTGAGAGGCAAGGAAAATTATATTACTTAAGGTACTTTGAATTTTCTCAAATGAATTACCTTAAAGTGGCTGGACTCAAAAGATGAAAATAATTTAATATGAAGTATTAAGTTAGATACTAATAAATGAGTTAATGAGTTATACTTTAAGCTTACATTTATTTTTTTAAATTTTTTGTCCTTATTTATTTTTTTTAATGTTACATTCAAAAAATATGAGGTTCCCATATACCCTCCACCCCCCTCACCCCACTCCTCCCGTAACAACAACTTCTTCCATCATCAGGGGACATTCATTGTACTTGGTGAATATATCTCTGAGCACTGCTGCACCACACGGTCATTGTTCCACATTATAGTTTACACTCTCCTCCAGTCCACCCAGTGGGCCATAGGAGGACATACCATGTCCAGTAACTGTACCAAAAGATTGGAACAGACACTTCTCCAAAGAAAAATACAAATGGCTAAAAAGCACATGAAAAAATGCTCCAAATCTCTAACTATTAGGGAAATGCAAATCAAAACTACAATGAGATACCATCTTACTCCCATAAGATTGGCAGCTATGAAAAAAACAGAAAACTACAAGTGCTGGAGAGATTGTGGAGGAATGGGGACATTCATCCACTGCTGGTGGGAATGCAGAAGGATCCAGCCATTCTGGAGGACAGTTTGGTGGTTTTTCAAAAAAACTAGCTATAGATTTGCCATATGACCCAGCAATTCCACTCCTGGATATATACCCAGTAGAACTGAAAACAAGGACACAAACTACTATATGCACACCAATGTTCATAGCAGCAATGTTCACTATTGCCAAAAGCTGGAATCAACCCAAATGCCCATCAACAGATGAATGGATAAATAAAATGTGGTATATACATACAATGAAATACTGCTCGGCTTTAAGAACAAATACACTACAAACACACATGATAACATGAATGAATCTTGAGAACCTTATATTGAGTGAAGCAACCCAGGCATTGAAGGACAAATACTACATGACCTCAGTGATATGAAACAAGTAAATTAAGCTTACATTTATAGATATCAGTAACAACAATGAAAGGATTTCTTGTATTTTTAACTTGATAAAGGAAGTTGTTCCTATAGCTTGATAGATGGCTCATTTCATTTCTTCTGTAGTAAGAACATGGTGTTTCTCCTTTATTTTTATATATTAAACATCTAAGTTTGGTAAGGATGATTAAGATATTTGATCATTTGATACCACCTTAACTTGGAACCAATATATATAAAATTTCTACCTATATATTCTCTTTTTTCCAATTATGTCAGCTATATCTGTATTGTATCTTATGGAATGGTTGTTTATTTATATTATATTAAAATATTGAACAAATGTTTCCACTTAATCTATGTTAATGTTTATTTAAAATTCATTAGATATGTTCTGTAAACTGATAATCAGAAAGTTTTCCAAAGTACTTGATATTTTCTACTATCAATTAGTCCCTTGATCATTTGGTTGTGGTATTTCCTTTACTGTACATGAAATTATCCTATGTATTACAGTTTTCTGCATGAGTAGCAATTTTGTTCCATGGGTAACTGCTAAGTTTTGATCCAGTAGTCTATTGTTTTATCATGAAGCCTTATAATATGCTTTACAATTGAAAGAGAGGTTCAGTCACATAAAACTTTGCTTTATTTTTCAATGTTTGTAGCTATTTTCCATTATTTTGTTCCCGTTGATAAATTTTTATTTACCCTGTAAAGATTTAAATATTTAATTATGATTAGGAGTTTTACATTCAACCATTTATTCACCTGAATAAAAGAAAAAGAATGATGAAAGAGAGTAATAGATTTGATGTGATTTCAATATCTAAAAATAATGTCAAGTTCAGAAAAGACTCATTTAGTGTAGATCCATTGGGTATGCTTATAAATTGATCAGGTTATCAGATTAAAGTAGAGAGAAGAATTAGAGAAATAGAAGATAATGATTTCCATGATAATATAACAATCGATTCTTTGTAATTTTAAGAATAAATATTTAATAATTGAATATATCTATTATGAGACTATTCAACAGCAATAATTTCCAACCTTTTCTGCTTCCTGGTTTCTCTGGCTTGTAGGTTTATCATCCACAGATCTCAATTCTCTTCTGTATCTTATACCTGACTGCCATAATGGGCAACAGCACCGTATTGACGGTGATCAGGATGGGAAAATCACTTCATGAACCCATGTATTTCTTTCTTTTCATGCTGGCTGTCAGTGATCTGGGCCTCTGTGTCACAACTTTATCTACCATTCTTAAGCTTTTCTGGTTCAATGTTCGTGATATAGACATTGATGCATGCCTTACCCAGATGTACTTTATTAGCATCTTCTCCTTGATGGAGTCAGGTATCCTACTGCCTCAACAATGCCTCCATGTGAAGATGTTTTTGGTGTTTGTATTACAGGCAATCATTGTTTTCATCCCAGTCCCTGTTCTCATTAACCAACTAAAATTTTGTGAGGCCAACGTGCTTTCCCATTCCTCTCCTGCTCTGATCACCAATATTAATAGCTTCTTAGGACTTGCTGCATTATCATCACATTTGGGGTTGATTCTGTGCTCATCCTGCTCTCCTATGTAAAGATCCTGACCACAGTGCTGGGTATTGACTCCCAGGAGAAATGAGTCAAGGCCTTCAACACACGTGTTTCCCACATCTGTTCTGTGTTGCTGGTCTATATCTCCCTGTTAGGCATGTCCATCATTCACTGCTTTGGGAAGCATGCCCCACCTGTGGTTCAGGTCAGCATGAGCTATGTCTACTTATCGGTGCCTCCTGTGCTAAACCCAGTTGTCTATTGCATCAAAACCCATGAGATATGCACCTGCATGCTAGGGATTTTCAAGAACATGTCAAACAATAGTTATTAATTAGGGTTTTATTTTTCCTGCACCTGCCTCCACTATAAAATGCATCTACTAAGCAACAAAACAAGAGATATTGAGTCCAAGAGAATGGATATATATCTGTTAATTCTGCACATGAGTCATTAAAAAACAAAACAAAACAAAACAAAAACACTTAGAGAAGGATAAAAGAAAATGTGACCAAAACAGGATAACATCTAATCCTGTGTATTCTGTGCCATGCAGTTAATAATTCAAATTCAGTAGTCTAAGAGAACTCTTCTTCTGTTGAACAATTCAATTTATAAACTAAGACAGCCACATTTGATTTAATTCTATTCTGATTCTACATCAACTCTCTTTAAAAGAGTTTTTGAAATTTTATTATGTTGAAACTTGATTGCTATGTATATCCCTTTTCAGATTTAAAAAATTTTCCATGAATTTGCAAGATCTTCAAATGCAGGAGAAACTAAATTGTCCTGTAAACTGAATGTTAGAAGATCAATTATTCAACAAATATTTTTCAGCTCCTGCTCTCCACCAGGCACAATAAAAACACTGAGAAAGAATCACGTGTATAAAATAGGCAAAATCTCTGACCTGATTGATGCTATATTAAACTGAATTAGGAAAATACCTTAGAAAGGAGACTTATCCTTTTACATTGCCATCAACACACACCCATTTAAAAGTTCCAGTCACTTGCAGAGAATCACAGCCCTGGATGAACATGGTATGTGGGATCACTTCAGGACCAATAAGTACCTCTGAGTTACTTTGTGGGAGAGACTAAATTGTGCATCATTCTTTCTCTCAAGTCTCATATATCTGGGGTTCTTTCAGGCATCTTGAAGAGGATCAAGTCAACCAACCAACAAGCTGTTATTTTCCTTTAAATGGGCACATTACCATCCTTATTGAGTAAAGAACTAAACTACATTATGTTCCCTAGGTGCAAGGATTAATAGGCTCAAGGCTAAAAAATGGGCTTTCCTTAATATGATGGAGAGTAAAAATAAACAAAATTTTATTTTGTTAATTGCTTACTAAGCAGCAGCACACTTTACTAAATACATTAAATTTGTCATTTTATGAGAATGTGGCCACAAAATAATGGTAGTTTGTTATACCCTGTTTAGAGGAGAGGAAATTAAATCTCAGAGAAATATCAGTTACTAAGCATAGGACTAGTATTATATTATTTGCCTCTACCATTCCAAATTATATCCTTTTTTATAACCTTATTTCAACTTCCTAATAGACAAAAGGTAGCTAAAAATTATGGAAGCTTTATTATGAAAATCCTGTGCAAACACATTTATCTTATTTAATCCTAAAAACAAACTCAATTGTTTCTCCAGTGTTCAATGTTCTGTAAAATGAATAAATGAGAAAAGATTAGTTAAATAACATGACGGAGGTCTCCTTGAAAAAGAAAAAAATGAAAAAAAAAAGCTTAATCATACATGTCATAAAACTAAATATCATATTCTTTTTTTAATTGTTAAAGAAGCTTTAGATTACATAAATGTTACATAAAAAATATACGGGAGAGCGAACTGGGACCGCACCATGAAAACCCTTGCGTTCTGGGCCGGGGGGGTGGAGAGGGTTTAATGGGCGCTGCATCATGTCAGGTATTGCTAGAGCCCAGGCATACACGGTGAAGCGATCTGCACCGGAGCCTCAATAAAGAAGGTACCCTTGACTGGCAGCTTCGACTAAGCACATGGAAGGACGACAGCAGCTGGGAGTCCTGAGCGACAGTAGCGAGAGAACTATGCGAGCGGGAATCCCCGTTCTGCTTCCAGAAGTGGAAGTGCTCAAGGATCTGGCAAATGTGCAAGGGATACCCCTGCAAGATCTCTCTCCAAGGAAGATTCCAAGCGTTCCAGACCAAAGTCGAGGTCCACATCTGAATCTAGGTCTAGATGCAGAAGTTCTCTAAGGCATTACACAAGGTCACCGTTTCAGTCCTGCTCTCATAGAAGTCAGGTAGCAGGTTTTACAGTCGAGATTATAGCAGGCGGCATAGCCTCAGTCATTCTCCCAAGTCTACTCACAGGTGTCATGTTGGAAACTGGGCAAATCCTGATCCCAACTGTTGTCTTGGAGTATTTGGGTTAAGCTTGTACACCAAAGAAAGAGATTTAAGAGAAGTGTTCTCTAAATATGGCCCCATTGCTGATGTATCTATTGTTTATGACCAGCAGTCTAGACGTTCAGGAGGATTTGCCTTTTTATGTTTTGAAAACGTAGATGATGCCAAGGAAACTAGGGTGTGCCAATAGAAAGGAGCTTGATGGTCAAAGGATCAGAGATGATTTCTCTATAAGTAAAAGACCGCATACCCCAACACCGGGAATTTACATGGGGAGACCTACCTATGGCAGCTCACGCTATGGGGATTACTACGACCGAGGATATGATAGAGGCTATGATGGTCAGGACTACACTAGCAGATCACACAGAGGAGGAGGTGGAGGAGGTGGAGGATGGAGAGCTGCTCAAGACTTGGATCAGATATACAGAAGGCCGTCACCTTCGTCCTACAGTCATGAAGGATACAGATCATGTTCCAGATCTCCATCCTACACACCTTGCTGCTATTAAAGCATGAAATTGAAGACTTTCTGCAACTGGCCCTAGAGTTGGAATATTGTTTGTGGACAATATTTTTTATTGTCTCCTGTGTGAAAAGTGAACAGTGCCTAGTGAAGTTAGGTGGCATTACACCTTTTATGATGACTACTTTTGGTGGAAGTGAAATGTGTTTTCATTCTGCATTTGTTCAAAGTTAAGTGTTTTCCGAGAAGTATGTTTTGCATGTGTTTTTTTTACACTCTAAATTTTGACTGCTGAGAAGTTGCTATTGTACAAACTTAATTTCAAAGGTTTTTCTACAGAATCCAGGGTATTCTGAAGATCGAAGCCTGTGTGTAAAGTGCTACCAAATGACAAAAAGCAATAATAAGCACTTTGATTTCTAAAGAAAAGAAAAGAAAAAAAATACAGGATTCCCATATGCCCCACTCCCTTCAACCTTCTGATGAACAGGTATCGAATGCATAGTGAAGCATTGCTACTAACTGTGGACCACAGTTTACATTGTATTTTATACTCTGCCCCACATAATTTTGTAGGTTATGGCAAAATATTCTAATGCCCTGAAAATGCCCCCATATTATATCTATTCTTCCCTGTCCCTCCCCTAAGAACCTCCGGTGACCACTGCCCCTACATCAATGATAAAAGTTTTTCCACTGCTAGAACAATAATAAGTAGTGTACAATAAATAAAGTCTACTTTAGTACATTGTTCATTGCCGAATCTTGAGGATTTGGGGATAGTGATGCACACTGAGCTTCTAATTGAGAGGGGGCTTAGATCCCATGAGGCAGATGGATGTAGCTACCTTGCTTGCAGTGGGAGACACTCTGTTCCTTGGGATGGGTGTTGTCTATCATCATCTTGATAGTTTTTCTGGGTGAGTCCAATGAAATAGAGAATAGGTGTTGCAACTTGGCTGAAATTCAGGGCTCTACTGGCACATGGACAAACAAAAGATTTAAGTCTCTGGGACATGTATTTATTAAGTATAGTGCTAAATATAGGTTCAAATAGTAGGGGCAGAAGAGCCATGTGTAGCTCTGTTACACTGGGAAGTGTAAATTCAAA
Organism: Dasypus novemcinctus; assembly: GCF_030445035.2. Classification (NCBI taxonomy): domain Eukaryota; kingdom Metazoa; phylum Chordata; class Mammalia; order Cingulata; family Dasypodidae; genus Dasypus; species Dasypus novemcinctus. Next base: position 96,935,096 of record NC_080682.1, on the reverse strand, counting down.
TGTAAGCACCACTGACAGGGTGCCAAATTCTAGAGCTGTCTACCCTGCTTTTAGGGTCTGGATATCTCTAAAGCCCACAGGAGTCCCACTATTTGAGGCACTGTTTACTATAGCAGTCAATGAGATCCTGCTGAGATGTGAATAAACACATCCAACTCACTTTGAAATCTCTTACCCATAAAAATGCATTTGTATTTACCAATTCTCCCTTTTGGTCAAGGTCTGAATTGAGATGCATTACTAGTTGTTGCTTGGTAATAATCCCTCAGTGTTAGAGAGGCTCACTCATGGGAATCATGTCCCATGCTGGGGAGGGATGAGGTAGTGTTGTAGAATTTGAGAGAGGTTCAATTATTTGCATATAGAGAGGTCAGACTCAGGAAAGATTTTGAGAAGGAAAAACAGTTTATTGATGGCCGGCCGGACTCTGGAGCTTTCTGTTTCAATCCCGAGCCTGGAACAAGATTTTTGAGTCCCTTTTATACAGAGAGGAAAGGCCAAATGATCCTTTTGTTTCAGTTCTCAATAGGCTTGAATTAGCATATATATCTTCCACATCTTAGGTAAGCTTTTAGCATGGACCTCAGGCATTCTAGATAAGTTTTTAGCATATTTGGTTTGCATCTCCCTGAATACTTAAAGTTTATAGACCTTGCATTGTTAAACTGTTTCCTGGGACTGGAGTCCTTGCCATGGTCACCAAGGGCAGGACTGTAGCCTTTTATCACCCCACACCCACAAGTCACGGATAATTTAGGTTATCTCTGAAGAAAAAAAGAGCCTCGCACCCATAGCCCACATCAATATCAGTGAGAACATACAATAGCCATCCTTTTGTGTCTGACTTTTTTCATTCAACATAAAACCTCAATGTTATCCCATGACATCATATGTACCCTGAATTCATTTTTTCTTATAGTGAATAGTATGCCTTCACATGTACATACCACATTTTTTTAAAAATCCATTCATTAGTCATTGGACACTTTTTGTTTCCATTTTTCAGTAATTGTGAACAATACCACCATGGACATCAGTGTTCAAATATTTTTTTGTGTCTTTGCTTTCCATTCTTCAGAATATATTCCCAGCAGCAGATTAGCCTTATGATAGGACAGTTCTTTCATTAGCTTTCTTTCTTTCTTTATGGTACAGGGACCACAGAAAGGGTTCAGGAACTCATATGTGGGAAGCTACCACTCAAACACTGAGCCACATCACTCCCCTGAGGGTTTTTTTTTTTCTTTTCATTTGTTTGCTTGTTGTTTGTTCATTTCTTTAAAGGAGGCTTTGAGGAAAAACCAGGGAGTCCCATTTGGGAAGCAGGCACTCAACTGCTTGAACCACATCTGCTCCCTGTACTTAGCTTTCTGAAGAACTGCCAAATTGTCCTCCACAGACACTGTACTATCCTATATTCCTTACATTCCCTACATTCCCACCAACAGTGAAGGTGTGTAACTATTTCCCTGTATCTTCTCCAGCACTTGTAATTTTCTGTGATTTTTTTTTAATATTGGCCATTCTATAAGGCATGAAATTGTCTCTTATTGTAGTTTTAATCTCCATTTCTTCATGTTACTTATGTTGAGCATATTTTCATATACTTTTTTAGATGATTAGTATTTGGGTCATTTAAACATATGGCAAGTGATTAATTCACTTTTGCAAGCCCTAAATTAGAAGTTCCATAAGCACAGAGGCTGTGGATGTTTAGTTTACTTCTGTATCAAAAGGGCTTTAATCAGTGCTTATAACTATAGCAGATGCTTGATAAATAGTGCTTATAACTAAGCATAGTGCTTATAACTATGCTTGATAAATAGTGCTTATAACTAAAGCAGATGCTTATAACTATAGCAGATGCTTGATAAATAGAATTTAAATGGCAGATGGTACTCAGTCAGTGAATTGAGAATGAGATAACAGAAGGTCCTTGATAAAGGGTTAGAACAATGAATTCACCAATTCTGAATTTACATTCTACTATAGATCTCTTATGTCAATAAAGTAATTTCTTGATTGTTGAGGATACTTTTCAGTTTGCAATCACTACTCATAGTTGAAAGCATTACTGACAGACTTATGAATTGTTAATTGTTGATAATATTTCAATCAAGAAGATAAATGAAGAAATGTCACACTGCCAAAAATTTTAAGAATACATATATATGTATTCTTAAAATATATATATATATATATATAATTCATATAAATAAAAATATTCAGAAATCCCACTTTGCAAATTCCAATTAAAGCCTAAATGAGATAAAACACTTTGGTGAGAAAATTGGAAAGAACATTTTAAAAGAATAATCCTTACAACCAGTGAGAATATTGATGATATTGGAACACTTATATTCACCTTATAGGATAGTGATTAGTATGAACGTTCTTAAAAATAAGTTGGTGCAATTGTTTTGGAAAATGTCTGTATATTTTATATTAGCTAAAACCCAACCAAAATGACAACCAAAACCAAACTATTAGCTTAAAAATACAGAAATTAAAAACTGTAAAACAAAACCAAGAATAAGCATAAAGACAAAAGTATACAATCCAGGTCAAACGTTTGAGACCAATTTAACTTCATAGCCTGTACATTTACAATTCCTATATCACTCTGTCATGTCACAATATTTTTTTCACCTGTTACAACATATACCTTGGTACATTGCATGTCCATAAATCTAGATTTATCATTAACTTTTATATTTGCATTTTGGCATGTGAAAGAAGAAGTGGAATTACATATAAAAACATACTAGACAAAAATACTGGAATTTTAAAATACACAAATGGGTAGTCTTTATTTTTTAATGCTGTTTTGTACCATTGTCTAGAGTCCTTTCCTTTTGGTCTCAACAGCTTCTTTTAATATTGTTTGTAGGGCTGGTTTAGTGGAGGTGAACTCCTTCAGCTTTCATTTATCTGAGAATATCTTAATTTCCACTTCATTTTTGAAAGAGAGTCTCACCAGATAAAAATTTTGACTGACAGTTGTTTTACTTCACTTAAATTATTTCACTGCACTATCTTCTTGCCTCCTTGGTCTCTGGTGAGAAATCAGCATTCAATTTAATTGGGAGTCCCTTGTATATAACACATTGTTTTCTCTTGTAGCTTTCAGAATATCTCCTTGACCTTTGCCTTTGATAGTGTAATCAATATATGACGAGGTGTATTTCTCTTCATATTTACCCTGTTTAGTGTTCTCTTGTTTCTGTGATGTACATATTCACATCTTTACTAATTTTGTGAAGTTCTTTAACATTATTGTTTGACTATCCCTTCTGCCCCTTTCTCTCACCCATAATGCCTATATTAGTGCACTTAATGTGTCTCATAACTATCTTAGTCTATTTTTGCTTTAAATATTTTTTCTTTGTGCCCTTAGCCTGAATCATTTCAAGTGTCTTGTCTTCAAGTTCACTGATTCTTTATTCCATCAGTTTTGATCTGCTCTTAAAAACTTCCTGGGCATTTTTTTTCATTTCAAATACTGTGGTCTCCACTCAAGTAGTTTATTTTTGTTTCTTTGTTTATTTTTAATCATAACTTTAGTTGAATACCAGACATTGTTTTAATAGAACAATAAAGGCAGATGTAAATATTATTTCTTCCAATAAAAGCATATACAAATTTTCCTTGTAGCCTGTTTGAGTGAGATGCTGGGTCAATGTAGTCTATAGTTGAGCTAGATCTTGACCTTAGGTTTAGCTACATGCTATACCGCATAGTCTTCAAACTCCCACAGTGTTAGACTTCTGCTCCTTCATAGTTAGTCTGAGGCTCTGAGAGATGAAGGGTTTCTTGCACTTCTTCTGAAGACTTAAGGAAGTGCTATGCCTCTTTGTCTTAGCTGATGGGATCTCTTATAACACTCCTGCCCTTCCTCCAGTGGTCATACACAATCTTTCAGTACTCACTGCCTGGGATGCAGAAGGCTTTTCTTGGTTCTTCTGCCACTTTCAGCTTAGGTCAGCCATGGGCACCTGTACCACAGAGAAGGATCTCTCTCATTTCTTCTGCTTTACTCCAAATCTTTCTTGTGAAGTCTCAGTGAAATTCAAGGGAGGAGGAGAGGGACTTCTTTCTGATGGTGAACAGAACAACAAACCCCCTCATTTCAATAATGAAAATGTTCTTGGAGTAGACCTGTGGCCTCTACTTACACACATGAGTTTTTAATTCCATCTCCTTGGACATTTTCCCACATGACTAATTCACATGCCTGGCAAGTGGGCAGCTCACTGCTGATGAGGAAGATGGAGGCAAGAATTCCCAAATTTGCATGGAAGAATCCTTCCTTAACTCTTCCTAGTTTCTGGTGATTTGCTGGCAATTTTGGGTTTGAGTCTCTCCTTTGTCATCACAGGGCATTCTCCCCTCCATTCTCTTACTTTTGCTTGACACCATTTTTAAAATTTCTTACTTAGATTCTCATATTGTTCACTCATTGTTTTCCTGATATCATGGAATTCTTTCTCTGTACTTTGCTTTATCTCCTTGAGCATTTTTAAGATAATTTTTAAAAGGTTTTGTTTGTTATGTCCACATTCTCATCTTCATTGATGTTCTCTGTATTTTTATCATTTTCCTTTAGGTGGGCTATCATGTCCTCTTTCTTTGTTTGTCTTGTACTCATTCATTGCACAGTGTATATTTTAGTATTTTAAAATGTTAACTCTGGGATTACACCCTGGTAAGTCTATTCTTGTTTTTTTAACAAGCTGGTGAAAGACAGAGAAAGATAGAGAATTTCTTAAGCTTCAGCCCTCCTAGCAAGAAAGCCAGCCCTGGTGAATGCAGTTTATAGGGAGTGCCCTGTCTTTCTGGGCTTCTGTCTTCTCCTGGTCTTCTGCTAATTAGTTGTTTTTTATTTCCCTTGTTTACAGACATGTGGTTGTCTCCTCTGTTTCCCAGAAGATAGACCATGTTTTTTTTCTGGATATTTGATGTGAGCAAGTCTTATCCCAAACTGTAGACCTCTATAGTTTATTACACCTCTTTTCTTGTCTCATGTTGCTTTCCTCTTGAATGAAATACTGGTAGAGGAGCTATCCCACATAGGACTTTCCCATGTCCACTTCCCAGCTACACAGGGCCACAGAACAATGAAGGTGATGCAGACCAGCTCCAAATTACCCTGGGAAGGGTGATCGAGAACAACTTGAGATGTTTCTCTAATGACTCTGCAAAAATGAGCTTTCCTGGCATTTCCAGTAAATGCAGCCCTGAAGTGAAATGTCCCTTGCAGCTCTGAGGAAGTGCTATGACTTTAAATCTCCAAGAGCTGTGCCCCTCACTGAGTTGTTTGAAACAATGCTGTTGTTGCTTTTATTTGGGTGGGGCTGAAAGAATGGTTGCCACCACTTCTGTCCACAGGGGTTGGAAAAAAACTGAGGTGGGAATCAGTGATTTAAGTTTCTTCATCAAAAACCATGGCCAGTAATTTGTTCCGGTTATTTTTCTGGTGGAATAAAATTTTTAAGACACTTTCTGCTGACTGCAGCTATTCAAGATTAAACTCTGCTTGCATCTGTTGCGAAAGGGGTGAACGGGCCCGCCCCAGAATAAGGAGAGCTATTTAGTGTTCTTCACCAAGTTTATCTGCATCATCCTCTTACTCTTCTCTCGATGCTGTACAAGTGTTTTTCTGTCCTCTGGATTTACAAAATAATGGCTTCAGACAGTACCTGTCTATTTAATACTTGTTTAGGTATGAGGAGAGACTCCTAGGGGCCCCTACTCCACCATTATCCTTGAAGTTTGACCTCCTTCTGCCTTTGTAAACCAGGATCATATGTTTTCTATTTAAAGATGTTGATTTTTCCTACTGGCTGTTACACAGCCTAAACACTGTTGGGAGACAACTAGTAAAATGAAACACAGATTTTTTTTTTGTCTTGAGAGACTTCTGGAAAATTGTGATCAGTCATTCTTTGATTTTTAAGTAAATTACTACTCCTCAAAAATCTCTTGGAGCTTCCTAGAAAGGCCCATTTATCTAATTTATGTGTTTGCTATTTTATTTTATTTTTTGTTTCTCTTTTCACCCTTGTAATTTTTGCTTCCTATTTTCCCTGATAATATTTATTTTCTCTTTCTCTTTCCTTCTTTTTTATTTTTTCTTTTCTGTTTCTTCTTTTGTCTTCTAGCTTTCCTTTTTTTTTTCCTTTTTCTAATATATTTTTTTCCTTTTGAACATGTTTAAATACAATGATCTAGAATAAGTGGAATTGTGTGATAAAGAGGACTCCTAAAACGAAACAAAACAAAATGAAACAAAACCATAGGTGAAAAAGAGATTATAAACAACTGAATGAGGCCACCAATATAAATAGATGCCTAGACATCAGTAAATATTGCAAGTCATCATAAGAACAGGAAGTCTTGACCCATTCTAAAAAATCAAATAAAAAGCAGGAGGAGATGCACAATGTGGAATAACTAATCAAGTCCTTAAAAAAATCAAGTCCTTAAAAAAAATCAATTAAATGAAGAAGAGATAAAGGATATCAAGAATACACTGGAAGAACACACAAAAGAAATTGTAAAGATAATACATACTACATTGATGAAAGGCACAATGTAAGAAACTGAAAATAGAAGCATATAATAGTAGATTGTAAAAGGCGGAGGAAATAATTAATAATGTTGTAGATAGGACATCAGAAATCACACAGGTGCTACAACAGAAAGACAAAAAAAAAAAGGGAAAAATTTCAATAGGGACTTGGAGAACTGAATGACAATACAAAATGTACAACTATATACATTATGGGCATCACAGAGAGAAAGGAGAAGGAAAGGCTGCATAGGAGTATTTGAAGAAATAATGGTTGAAAATTTCCCAAATCTTATGAGGTTTATGTATATACATGTCTAGGAAGGCAGACTATTCCAAGAACAATAAATCCTAGAAGACTCATCTGGAGACATATATTAATCATATTGCAAAAGCACAAGACAAAGACAGAATCCTGAAAGCAACTACAGAAAAGAGATTCATCATATTTAAAGGCAAGTATAATAAAATTAATGTTGATTTCTCATCTGAAACCATGGAGGTGAGAAGGCAGATGTATGAAATAATAATTGTGATAAAATTTAAAAAAATAATTCCAGTCAAGAATCCTGCATCCAGCAAAACTGGCATTCAAAACTGAGAGGGAAGTGCTCTATTTTCACAATTAGAACATCGCATTGGAGGGTCATTAAAGGAACAGAGAACTTGAATAATGTGTAAGAGGAATTAGATCAGATTGACTTACAGAATATTACACCCAAATACAGCAAGATATATATTCTTCTCAAGTGCACATGACGCATTCTCCAGGATAGACCACATGCTAGGTGGTAGAACAATTCTCAGTGAATTTAGGAAGATTAAAATTATACAAAATACTTTCTTTGACCACCTTGGAATGAAACTGGAAATTAATAAGGGGCAGATAACCAGAATAAGCACAGAGATATGAAAGTTAAAAATCACACTCTTAGACAACCAAAGGGTCAAAGACGAAATTGCAAAAGAAATCAGTAACTGACTTGAAATGAATGAAAATGAGAACAAAATATAGCAAAACCTATGTGATGTTGCAAAAGCAGTGCTAAGAGTTAAATTTATGGCCATAAATGCTTATGTTGTAAAAGAAAAAAGTGCTATTTGAAAGATTAACTGCACACCTGGAGGAACTAGAAAAGAGACAACAAACTAATTCCAAAGCATGCAGAAAGAAGGAAATAAAGGATAGTGCAGAAATAAATGAAAATAAAATAAAAAAATAACTATAAAAATTAACAAAATCAAAATCTGGTTTCTTGATAAGATTGAGAAAATCAACACATCCTTAGTGAGGCTAACAAAGAAAAAAGGAAAGAAGAATCAAATATATAAAATCAGAAATGAGAAAGAGAATATCACTACTAAGCACAAGAAATAGAGTATCATAAGAGCTTACTTTGAAAAATTGTATGCCAGCAAGACAGACAATTTAGATTAAATGGACAAATTTCTAGAAACACACAAGCAACCTACATTGAGAAAACAAGAAATAGAAGCACTTAACATACAAATCACAACTAGTGAGATTGAACTAGTCATCAATCCTCCCAACCAGTAAAAGCACAGGACCAGAGGGCTTCACAGGGGAATTATACCAACCATTCCAGAAAGAACTAATACCAATCCTGCCTAAACTCTTCCAAAAAATTGAAGAGGAGGGAACACTACCTAACTCATTCTGTGATGCCAAAATCAAGCTAATACCAAAGACATGTGCAGATGCTACAAGAAAGGGAAACTACAGAACAATCTCTCGAATGAACTTAGACATTTTAAAAAACCACAGCTAACACCATACCCAATGGTGAAAGAATAAAGGCTTTCCCTTTAAGATCAGAAACAAGACCAGTTATGCTCACTGTCACCACTCTTATTTAAAATAGTATTAGAATTACTTGCCTGAACACTCAGGCAGGAGAAAGAAATAAAAGGAAACTAAATTGGAAAGGAAGAAGTAAAACGTCCACTATTTTCAGATGACATCCTATACATAGAAATCCCAAAAAATCCACAACAATGCTTGTAGAGCTGATAAAGAAATACAATAAAGTGGCAGGATATAAGATCAACACTCAAAAATCAGTAGCATTTCTATAAACTAATAATGAGCAATACAAGGAGGAATTCAAGGGAAAAAAAAAACTCCATTTACTATAGCACCTGAAAGAATAAAATATCTAGATATAAACTTAACTACAGATGGCAAGGACTTATACACAGAAAACTACATAACATTGCTAAAGGAAATCAAAGCAGACTCAAATAAAAGGATGAATATTCCATGTTCATTGATTGGAAAACTGAATATACTAAGATGTCTATCCTACAAAAATTGATTTACTGATCCAAAGCAATCCCAATGAAAGTTCCAACAGTTTTTACTAAACTGCAAAAACCAATTGTCAAACAGATTTGGAATGATAAGGGACCTCGAATAGCCAAGCACATCTTGAAAAGGAAAAATGAAATTGGAGGAATCACACTACCTAACTTTAAAGCATATTACAAAGATACAGAGGTCAAAACGCATGGTATTGGCATGAGGATAGACATACTGACCAATGGAGTAATATTGAGAGTTTAGATATAGATACACACATATTTGGCCAATTCATATCTGACAAGGTCATCAAGCCCACTCAAGATTAATCTCTTCAACAAACAGTGCTGAGAAAAGTAGATATACAAAAAATAAATAAATAAAAAGAATGAAAGAGGATCACCATCCCACTCTCTATAAAAAAATTAACTCAAGATGCATCAAAGACCTAAATATAAGAGCCAAGACCATAAAGCTCCTAGAAGAAAATGTAGAGAAGTATCTATGGTGCCTGGTAGTAAGAAATGGTTTCATAAACTTTACACCCAAAGCATGGACAATGCAAGAAAAAATAGAAACATGTGACCTCTTCAAAATTAAAAAAAAAATAAGTGCTTCTAAGGAGTTTGTCAAGAAAGTGAAAAGGCAGCCTATCAAATGGGAGAGAATATTTAGGAACCACATATCTGGTAAGGGTCTATTATCCTACATATAAAAAGAAATCTCACAGCTCAAAAACAAAAAGTCAAATAATACATTTAAAAATGGTCAAGAAATTTGAATAGACTTTTTCCAAAGAGGAAAAAGGAATGGCTAAGAGCACATGAAAAGATGCTCAACATTACTAGCTATTAAGGAAATGAAAATCAAAATGGAAATGAGATATCATTGTACATCTATTAGACTGGCTGCTATTCAGAAAATAAAAAAGTGCAAGTGTTGGAGAGGATATGGAGGAATAGGAACACTCATCTACTGCTGGTGGGCATGTAGAATGGTGCAGTCACTGTGCAGGATGGTCTGACTGTCCCTCAGGAAGCAAAGTGTAAAACTTTCACATGATCTGGCAATACCACTATTAGGAATATAATCAGAAGAACTGAAAGGAGAGTGACATGAACAGATAAATACACACCAGTGTTTATCGTGGCATTATTCAAAATTGCCAAAAGGTGGAAGCAACCCAAGTGTCAATCAAAAGGATGAATGAATAAATAAAATATGGTATATTCATATGATGAAATATTACTGAACAATAAGAATGAATGAGATTTTGAAACATGCAACAACATGGATGAATCTTGAAGACCTTATCTTGAATGAAGTAAGCCAGTCACTAAGAACAAATATTGCATCATCTCACTGATTTGAACCGAGGGTATTAATCAGACTCACAAAGGTAGAGTCTGGAAGATAGGTTACCATGAGATAGAAAGGGAGAGGAGAGTGGTGAGCTGAATTTCTATCTGGGCCAAATCCATGGTAAAGTGGATGAGGGAGGTTTGGCAGTGGACAAGGGTAAAGACAATGTAATGATGTGAATGCTGTCTACGATGCTGGAGTCTGAGTGTGAGTGGGGTTGATGGGTGACTTGGTCTATCCATAGAGTTGTACAGAGGGCTGCATGAAAGAACAGGTGAATTCTTGGGGAAATAGAAGACTGTCATTAAGAATACAATTATGGGAGTGTTCCTTTGACCACAACGGCATGGGAGATTTACTGGTAAAGGATGGTAGTAATGTGGCAATGTGTGGGAAGGGTGCATCTGGGGCTTATCTCTATGCACATAGATGTGTTCATGTGGTCATAGTGTGTTGCATCAGTGTATGGAGACCCACACAATAACAACAAAAGAATAAATATCCATCCAGAGAATTACTACTCCATTCTCTAATAGAGTGACAAGACTTTTTAGAGTATATAGGCAGTGCCTAATAAAAGAAAATAGAGTAATACACCAAGTTCTCAAAATTAATGAATGCTATATTGTAAAATTGAAACTTAGCCTAGAAATAGCTATTTCCTACTAATATCTATTGCCTGAAATTGACCTCTTGAAAACCTCTTTATAATTCAACTGTGCCCTCTCCCTAAGTCAAACTCAGCATAGGACATAACTTGAGGGGATAAGCCTCCTTGGCACTGAGGGATTAATAACAAGTTCCAATCAGTGATGCACTTGGAAAAAGACCTTGACCAAAAGGGGCGAAATTAAATACAAAAATAGTTATTATGGCTAAGAGAATTCAAAATGAGTCAGAATTGTATTCTAGAAGTTACATTTATTCATATCTCAGGTGGATCTCTCTAACAGCCACAGTAAACAGTACCTCAAGCAGGGGGGATCCCAGAGGCTCTAGGGACACCTGAACACTGTGCACAAGCCACACAGTCCCAGGAAATCGGGGCCTTTCTTTGCAATACACGATAATCTATTTCCTGCAATGTAACAGATTTATATTCATTTATAATTTCCCTGCACATGATTCTTCAACTCCTTTTATTTGAACCTATAATTAGCACTATACCAGTTAAACATGTCTCAGAGACTGAAATCTTCAGTCTCTTCAAATGCCTATTGAGCAATGAATCTCAGCAAAGTTATGGCCATTACCTACTCTCTAGTTCTTTAGACCTAGACCTACCCAGACAATATAGAAAATGGAGATAATGAACAACCCCCATCCCCAAAAGCAAAGAATACTGCAACTGCAAGGAAAACACTTCATTCTCTTTGCTCCATAAGATCTAAGTGCCCTCTCAATCTGAATCAGAGAGAGCATCACCATGCCAAAATCCGCAAGATTGAGGAATAAACAAATATAAGGGGGGATGCAACCATGGACCACAGTAGACATTATTAATGTAGTAATGGAAGAACATGTAACACTGATATAAAGACAGTGGTTACCAAAGGTTCTGAGGTAATGGGAAGGGAAGAATAGGTGGAACATAAGGTACTTTTTAGAGCACTGGAATTATTCTGAGTATTATTGCAATGATGGATATGGTGCATTATATACTTCACTATGTCAATACCTATAAAAATCTACAGTGCAAAGTTTAAGCCATAAAGTGAAAAATAGCTCATGGCTAATAGCAATGTTTCAGTACTTTTTCATCAATTGTAACAAATGTATCAAACTAATGTAAAGTGTTATTAATAAGGGAAACTATGAGAGGAAGATTGGGCAGGGTACATGGGAATACCCTATATTTCTGATACAACCTTTTTGTAATCTAAAACTTTTTAAAAAACAAAGTTAGAAAAGGAAAATATATTACCAATATGAAGTAAATATTGATATGAAACTTGAACACCTGTTTGCAGTACTGTTTGTCCAAGATTTCCATTGAGAAAGTTATCCTCTAGCCACTTTTCATAATACAGTTCTTATAAGGGAGGCAGTGCACAATTCATATTTAAGGCATGGGGTCTTATACTCCATCTCATTGAGGCTAAATATCAACTGAAATAATTTTTAATTATTCTGCATGCAAGATATGCCTCTCCTTCCTTCCTCCCTCCCTCCCTCCCTTCCTTCCTTCCTTATCTCTTTCTTTTATAATGTCATGTTATAATCCAAAATTAATTCAATTTTTTCATTCTAAAATTGTTCTAAGTTAACCCTTTGTTATCTATTTTGGTGGGCTTTTATAAACCAGGATCTGGAGTCCAAATGTGATTATTGCTACTGGAGTACCTTAAAGGCTATTCCATTACTTTTTTTAGGCTTGTAGCATCTGGGTCATGTGATACATGTTAGGGCTAGTGGATATTATGGCCATGAGCCCACTGCCACACATGAATTGTAACTTGTTTTCTTGGTCTCGTGTCACTTTGCAAAATCTTGTTTTGGGAAATCAAACCCTTTATAAACCAAACAGTTGTTCTGATTGAGGTCCTCCTAGTAGTAAACAGGGTCCAATGTGATTAATTTACTACCAAGTGGCTAATTGTTCTCCTCAATGGATGGAATCATATCACCTCTGTTTCTGGAAGCAATGAGTAGCATATACTTGGTATGCACATTTGCACCTGATCAAAACTTCCTCCTGTGCCCCCATGTTGGCTGCTTGATCTTTATTCCAACAGTGGGAATGATCAATGATGAGGATGATTTCCATCAATGGATCAAGTCATTTTGCCTGTTCTATTTTGTGCATCTTCCCTGCCAAGTGCTCTCTGATTAAATTAACCTTAAATACATACACTTTTACTTTGTGTTCACTCATTTGTATCCAGTTACAAGTCTTTTCCCCAGGTCTGCTCCACCTGATAGTCCATCATTTCTCTATCCAGTGTGCTAAACAAGCAACCATTCATGACTGCCCAGGAGTATATATGTATATAAACATTCTTTATTCCACTCCTTTATCAGCACAAAATGGAAAATTAGGTACACGCCTTAAAGCTATGCCTATTGGGTGCATTCCTCTTCACTTGAATCTCTGCACTGGCCATGTGCCAATTGGGCACTTAGCCTCAGGAGAGTTGCCACTTCTCCTCTCCGGTTCGTTGGACTTACCCAGGTCAGCTAACAGGGAGGTGAAGAGGGTCAAAACACCACACTAGGAAACTGAAAGTGCCTACAACTCCAGCAGAAGAATCATTTCCATCAACCATGTGGGTCTAAGCCCCCTCTCATTGCAGAGGTAGAGTGGACATCACCATCCTAAGATACACAGGATGAAGGAATAAAATATGAACTAGAGTGTACTTACTTTGTATTCTACTATAGACCTATTGTGACTAGTATGGAAGAAACTTTAGCACTGCTCTGGAGAAAGTGGCCATTGTAGTTACTGAGGGCAGGGAGAGCGAAAAGGAGATGTGATGTGTGGGCATTCTGGGGACTTTGAGTTGTCCTAAATGATATTGCAGGGACAGATGCTGGACATTATATATCCTGCCATAGCTCACTGTATGTACTGGGGGAAAGCATAAACTACAATGTAAACTATTATTATGTGGTGCAGCAGTGCTCCAAAAAGAATTCACCAAATGCAATGAATGTACCACAATGATGAAAGAGCTTGTTGATGTGAGAAGGGTGTGGGGCAGGAGTGTGGAGTGTGGGAACCTTTTATATTTTTTAATGTAGCATTTTTCATGATCTAGGTATCTTCAAAAAATATGTAATTAAAAAAAGAAAACAATTATCTATCAGGGACAACCTTGAGTACTAATTCAGTGTAGAGGCAGTCAATTTATTAGTTGCAATGATATACCTATTAATGAACCCAAATGACTTCATTTTCCTTTTCATTCAACTAGGTCCATAGGTGTGTATTGTGATAATCCAAGAGTGAAGAATGTCATAGAAGCAAAGACACTGCCTTATGAAGCTTACACATAACTATGTCTGATCCAAGATATATTGTTTCCTTCATAGAATGAATTGTGCTGTTCCACTGAACTTAAAACTTTGATGTTAAGATGGAATTTAGGTAACAGTGGGAATTTTTGTCCATTGTAGTCCCTTTTGGGGATGGTCAAGTGCTCTCTACATCTGTATTTACCAGTATCAGGTAAAAGAACAAGAACCAGGTTTATCTTGTTTGTGTCAAATGGCATATAAATCTAGATGCCTATATTATGTTTCTCTTAATGGATTTTGTCATAAACTGCACTGGTATCTTTTCTCATTACTACTATTTCATTAGTAAAGGAACTGCCGGGTAATATGATCCAAAATGTTGGCCTGTGTGCACTTCAGCAAAGACCTACTTCATGTCCCTTTCTTGTTTTGGACCAAACTCAGCCTTGCATTTTTTTTTCCTGTTACCCAGTAAATGGTTTGGAGACTTTATCTCAATGTAGAAGATGTTGCCTTTAGTATCTGAAGAGGTATATCAGGAAATGTCAAATTTTTTATTCACTTTCAAATGAATACTGTTATTATTGTTTTATTATGTTTTGTGTTTTAGGCTGCATTTTCAAAATTTTCAGGTGTGCCAAACTGAGATTTTTCCATTCTGTGTCTCAAGATCCAACTCCTTGTCAAACATGACCCTCAACTTAGCAGGGGAAATTTTGTGACGCACCACTACTCTGTATTCATCTATGTTAGATGAGAGACTATTTCCTTTGACCAAATACATTCTCTGGCTTTCCAAGCTTCCCTTAACTCAGTGGTTAATCATTGTTGAATGTTACAGGCTTGAGGTTTTCAAGCTGCCTAGAAATCCATTCCATTGAAACTTAATTACATGTAGGAAATAGAGTGGTATAAAAATTAATTTATGAAACAGCTACTATCAATATTCTCATTTTACTATTGAGGAAACTGAGGCAGAGAAAGTTTAAACAATGATAAAGTCAACATAGCTTCTAAGCAATGATGTGGAAATCAAAAGTAAGCAATCTGGCTTGAAAGCAAACCACCTTAACCACTATCTTTTATTTATTTTCTGATTTAGAATTTTCAGACATGTTAGTCAGTATATTCACTCTTATGCAATACACTGTTGAAAACAAGACAAAATAAATTTAAATAATCAGAAATATGAACATGATTTTAATACTCTTTTTGTGGGAAGAAACACATCAATGAAAGTAATCATATGCCAGTGAAGGTACTAGCTGTATCAGGCAAATAAGAAAAAATTAACCAGGTCAACCATCTCCTAAGCAAGTCAACCGAGGAGAAGAGAATTGAGTCAATGCTAATTAATTCTTATTGTATTACAAGTAAAAGTTGTAGGGATCCATTTTTCTAGAGAAAGGGTTCATGTCATTTCCCCATAAGTGAATAAAATTTCTTAAGAAAAGAGTTGGTTGTTTCAGAATTTTGGAGAAAAAAATTAACTTGGAGGAACCAAAAAATGCTGAGATATTTGGGCATGGAAGGAGTATAGATGATCAGAGCAGTCAAAGTTTGCATACAATGAAAAAATAGCCTGTGCTTGGGCACATTGGTATGTGTTCGTTTTTTTAGATTGGAATCTGTTCTAATATTAAAGCGAATATGGAGAGTGGGTATCACCAACCCAGGGTCCACAGGATGGAGGAATAAAATATATATTAGAATGAACTTACCGGTATTTTAATATAGAACTATTGCGACTAGTAATGGGAGAAACAGTAGCAGTTCCCTGGAGAAAGTGGCCAAGGTTGTTGCTGAGGGCAGGGAAAAGGAAGAGATGTGATATGGGGGCAGTTTCAAAACTTGGAGTTGTCTTGAATCATATTTCAGGGACAGACCTGGATATTATATCTTCCTGCTATAACCCACTAAATGTACTGGGGGAGAGTGTAAATTACAATGTAAACTATAATCCATGCAGTGCAGCAGTGCTCCAAAACGTATTCCACAAATGCAATGAATGGGCCACAATGATAAAAGAGGTTGTTGATGTGGGAGGGGTGGGAAAGTGGAAAGTGGGGTATGTGGGAACCTCATATCTTTCAATGTAACATTTTTTTGTGATTTATATATCTTTAAAAAAAGACAACTTATTATTAAAAAAATAAATAAATAACATTAAAAAAAAATAAAGAAATAGAGGATTTCCCAGGAGAGCACTCAGGTAAAAGAGAAACAAGGGCACTAATATCCGGATATGGATGGCCGCCATCCTTAGAATGCCATGGAGAAGGAAGATATTGTGACTGACCTGGTATTATTAAACAATTACGTGATGAAAACTACTGGCTTTTTTCACCTGCAGTTTGAGGGAGATTTGCTCATATTTTTCTGTTTATTCATGTACTAATTTATAATTTATTCAAAATACTGGGCAATGTTTTCTATCCCTAGAAAAACATGGTGTTTGAGAGAGAATCCCTAACTTTAGCTATGAACAATCGAATAGGGGACAAATTGGTGTAAACCAATGATTAAATTCCCATATGATTTTTGCAGTGATAGGTATATGAACAAGCAGTTTTAATTACTTAATAGATAAAAGATCTATTTACTTGTGTTTATACGAATGATATTTAATCTTGTTTCTGAAGCACTCTGCAATATTACAAATAGAAAGGTGTAAGTTAAAATGTTTACAAACAGAATACACTGGTGTCTACACTAAAAACATGAAAGGCTTGAATAATTTGAGCAATAGACTTTTGTTAAAGACTGCTTCCTTATATCATAAGATATCTAAAAGAGGCCATCAAAAAACACTGTTAACAGAAAAAAGAAACTTATAGATACTGTGGTTGCTCACAAAAAGGCATTCATACATACTTCTGTAGTGAAACTTCTGAAGGAATGCAAAACAATTTGTTAGCAGAAATTGGAATTGCACATTAAAGGAGATAGAAACTTAAAGCATTATTTATTTTAAATATCATTTCTGGAAAATTATTTTATAACAAATGGTGTTGTTTTTCTTAATTTTAAAAATAATTATTTAGTGGCTTACCACAAATTCTAATATGTTGAGCTTTCATTTTCGTTCGCTTCAAAGCATTTTCTAATGTTCCCTTTGATTTCTGATTTGATCGGTGGGCTACTTAGAAGTGTATTATTTAGATTTTAAACTGAATTTTAAATATTTCCAAATATTATGGCAATTTTTAAATATAATTATCACTGGATTTGAATTATCATAAGAGTTTTGTAACCTAAACTTTATTATTCTGATATAGAATTCATTTGCCAGAACTATTTGTAATACATATTTAAATGGCCGCATTATAAAGTGAAGGAAACCGAAGATTATTTCCTATATTCTATCTGAATATCCATTATGTCAGGTCTAATTAGCAAGCCTTGACAAATATTAATTGTGCATATTCTAGACTTAACTTCCAAAGGAATTAGAAAGTTCTAATTCCGCACTATCTTCTCAAATTAACCATAAAATGAGGAGGAACCATTTAATGCCAAGTAACTATTTTCTAGTTAGGCATTATACATTCTCTCTCTATCATCTATTCAACCTCCAAGCTGCTTCTCTTTTCCATCCTTTCTAAGAAGATGACACTAAAGTGTTCTAGGGGTTGCAGGAGAACTTTCAGAATTTAGTAATATACACACAATTTCTAGCATTCTCCGAAATCCTACCTTCAACTCTCAGGACATTTTATAGACAAGATATTTAAGAACAATAATGTTGGTACATTGTACCCATAATCTAAACAAGAAAGATCAATGTAGATATGGGAGGAGTGGTACTGAAAAACAACTATAAAATCTGTCACTGTTATTCTAGTGTGGTGAAAGAAGTTGATTGAGCAAAAAGTTCACCTCAGCAAATATATAGAAGATGCATAACTTGTGAGTTATAGTTCTTAACACCTACTTCAGATATGGGTTGGAGAGTTAGATGAATTAATAATTTTAAAGTGTAGAGAATAGTGAGGGAGCACAAAATTAACATACCATTCAATTTTAGATTTGGCATTCACGGACCCTGGGCAGATGTTTCTCAGTTTAGAATTAATAAGTGTATAAACAATAAAGGAAATCTGAAATTATTTGCTAAAGAAATGGGAAATTGGATCTTAATAAATAAGTTTGAAGATTTATTTTGGGTACTAAATTTGGTTCAGCAAAAAAACATAAATTTAAAAAGGTATTAGAGTGTAAAGGGCTAGTATAATACACTCAATATTATGTCATTAAAAGTGCTCTTCAGTACAACTCTTTAATTAAATATTAAATTAAATCTAAAACATTTATAAAATATGAGAACACTATGTCATCTACATGACATAATTCCACTCCTGAGCACTAGAGCAAATCCATGGGCTGTATGAATTTTAATATATTAGTATTAAAATGAAAAATAAATAGGATGCATTAACTTTGATCTTAATAATTAAAAAACACCAACAATGATACCTAGACAAATAAGAGAAAATTATGAAGATAAATAATAAAAGTGGTAGCTAGCACAACAATAAAAACCAAGAGAATGCCATTTAAAAGATGAACAAGTTGCAAAAGTTCTGTAAAAGTTAAGAAAAACTGTAACGAAAAAATGAGTAGATTTAGAAATAAAAACAGAGGATAATATATTTACTTGTGAAATTCCACCTATATTACATTCTATGGAATTACTTGACCCACATTAGGACAGTCAATTTCTACATTTAATGAACTCAGTGAATAGATACTAAAGTGCTTTAAATTCTTTGAAGAGATCTAAAGGAAGCCTGGTATTCATGATAAACCAAGCAATAATGTAGGATTGCATGTTTAAAGGTGTCAAATTTTCCACGTTCACATTTACGTGTAATACAATTCTCATTAAATTTGAATTTTTATTTATTTTACATATTTAATGAATTTTCCATAAAATTTATTTCTAATGAATTACCAAGAGAATGAAGCAGAGATCACAGATTGAAACACATATTACAATATAAAAATGTACTTGCACTGTGGTTAAAATACAAATATGACACTGTTGTCTCATGAACTATAACAAATATAAAATACTAACACATGGTGTTATTAATAGGGTGATTTGTGTGAAAAATACATCAAATGTAAGATATGGACTGTAGTTAGCAGTAATATTTTGATGATGTTCTTTCACTATTTATAACAACTTTTCCACAACAATGCAAGGCATTGGTAGTCAGTCAGTGTATTTGACACCTGTATGGTACTCATGATTGTTTCATAAACTCACTTCTGTACTTTTAAAAAAAGGTAACATCTCATTAAAAAATAAATAAGTAAATTACTAAGGGAACATCTTGTTCCCACATAGACTGAGCAGATTTCCAGTACAAAATCATAGATCCCAGTTATATTCTTTTTGAAAAAAGCTATGAACAGGGGTTATGCCAAGATGGTAGCAGAGTAAGGAGCTCCGAGAGTCAGCTCAACTACAGAGTGGTTGGTAATTATGGAGAGCTATCTAAAGCACCTGTTTGGGGACCCAAGGAAACTAGAAGAGCATCCTTCAACATCCTTGAATGTATGGAAGGAGGAGACTGCCCATCTACAGAGAAGATTCCTAAGTAGAGCCCTCTCACTGCAGAGGAAAGAGCAGATGGTGCAAGCCATATTGGGAGTTATTCCATGGCTAAAGTTGGAAACTCCATTCTCCAAAAATGGGGCAGGAAGACTAAGTGTGGTACCAACTTCAGCCACTGATTAGTAAATTTAGTAGGCTAAAGTATATTCCTAAGAACAGCTGAAGTTTGGAAATGTCCAAGTCAGAAAGAGGCTGGTAGCTGCCATTTTAACTCTGCCCCCAGCATGAGGGGAAACAGGGATGATTGAAAATTACTGTGCCTGTAGGGAACTGTTTCTTTCCACCCAGATAGGATTGTAATCTAGCCCCGCCTCCAGCAAAGAGGAAGCTGAAGGACCTGCGTCACCTCTTTGGAAAACTGCAAGCCACACCAGAGAGGCTGCTGCCCATCCGAGTCTAGGAGCACAAGCCAACTCAGGAGCTATTCTGACTGGTGTTAGAAGTTCCACTTCCCATAAACGGGAGAGATAGAGACAGCTGTCCACTGTCTTCAGCTACTAATTGGCTAAAGCATAATTCTAGGAAAAGCTAGAGAATGAACTTGTACAAGTTGGAAAGTGGACAGTAACCATTTTTCACTCCACCCCAGGAATGAGGGGAGGCAGGACTGACTGAAAATCACAGTTGAGTTGGTGACTAGCTTCTTTCCACCAGGATTGTATTGCAGCCCTAGAATAAGCTTCAGCTCCATCTCCAATAGGGAGGAAGCTGGTGGGACCTGCACCAGGCTCTTCGGGTAACTTCAGGTGCTTTCAGCTGGCACAGACTAAACAGTCAGACACCTGGGGCTGTATCCCTGCACCCCAATAGGATAGGAGAGGAGGTGGGTTGCCTAAGCCTCTCCAGGAAACTGTAGGCATTTTCAGCCCATATGAACTGGTTTGTTGAGTACTTTGAGTCAATCTCCACCTCTGCCTCCACATAGGATAGGAGGGGGCTGGTATTCCCTCAGGCTCTCAGAGGAAATACAGGCACTTTTGGGCTGTACAAACTCAACCGTTGGGTACCTTTCGCTCCACCCCCATCCCCAGTAGGACAATAGAGGGACAGGGTTTGCCCAGCTTCTCTGGGTAACTGCAGGTTTTTGGCCCACACAGTCTGGACTGGAGGTACTTGTGGTTCCACCCATCCCTCAAAAAGAAAGGTGGCCTTTCCAGGAACTCTCAGGCGCTTTCAGCTTGCATGGACTAGAATGTTGGATATCTATTGATCCACCCCCACCTGCAATATGATAGGAGGGGTCTGGTGTCTCCACAGCCTCTCCAGGCAATGGCAGGCACTTTTGGCCTGCACAAACTAGACTGTTGGGTGTCTTTGGATTAACCTCCACCCCAATAAAATAGGAGAGTTCTTGTGTCTCCACGGCTTCTCTGGGGAATGGTGGGTATTTTCGGTCTATAGAGACTGAGTTATTGGTTGCCTGTGGATCCAACTTCATGCCCTAATTGGATAGGAGGGGAGTGGTGTTTCCTCAGCTACCTGGGCAATATCATATACTCTTGGTCTAAAGGTACTAAATTGCTGGGTGCAGACAGGGACACTCCCACCATCCAATAATATAGGAGAGGGCTGGTGTTTCCACAACCTCTCTGGGCAATGGTGGGTACTTTTCGCTTAAAGAAACTGAACTGTTGGCTGTTGGGTGTTCCATTTCCATCCCCTAAAGGGCAGAAGGGACAGAGTCCCTCAGCCTCTCAGGGCAACTGCAGGTATATTTGGTCCACATGGATTAGATTGTTCAGCACTCCAGAGGTCTATCCCAACCCTTGGCAGGGAAGGGGAGGCTAGTGCTATGTCATTCTACCTGTGAACTGTGGTAATTTCAGATACACACAGCGTAGATTGCTGCCCACAGCTGCAGCTACATCACCGCCCAAGTAGGGGAGGAAAGGGTATGAAACTTCATCAATCTCTCTGGGCAACTATAGAGAGTCCTGTCCTGCACAACTTGGATTATTACAAATTGCTTCAGCTCTGTCCCTACCCTTGGCAGAGGAGAAAGGTGGGAGAAGCTTTATCAGTTCCTAGGGCAACATGGGCAGCTTCAGCCTTCATATCTTACAGGATCAACAATATCCTTGGCACCTACTACACAGCAAGCAAAGGAGAAAAGACAAGAAACCCTAAACTAAAGGGAGAAAGTGCACCCAGAATAAATACATTTAGTAAGTCAGATGTGAAGACACTAGCAAAAAAACAAAACAAAACAAAACAAAACATATATACACACACACACACACATATATATATACACACATATATATACACACATATATAAATATATATAATCCACACTAAGAAACAGGAAGATATGGCCCATTTAAAGGAACAAGATAAGCCTCCAGATGACAATGGACTTGAGACAACTAATCATAGATGTTCAAACAAATCTCTTTAATAAATTCAACAAGATAGCTAAAGAGACTAAAGACATTAAAAAAATCCTGGATAAGCACTAAGAATTTGAAAGCACACATAGAAAAATAGCAGATTTTATGGGAATGAAATGTGCAAGAAATGAATTTAAAAAAAACTGTATGGCATATAACAGCTGGTTTGAAGAGGCAGAAGAAAAGATCTGTGAGTTTGAAGACATGGCTCAGAAAGGAAACATTCAAAAGAAGAGATGAAGAAAAGAATGAAAAAAATTGAACAGGGTCTCAGGGAACAAAATGACAGCAAGAGACATGCAAACATATGTATCATGGGATTTGCAGAATGAGCAGAGAAGGGAACAGGAGCCAAAGGAATATTTGATGAAATAATGATAAAAAATTTCCCAACCTTTGAAGGACATAATTATGTGTGTCCAAGAAGCACACTGTTCTTCCATCTGAATAAATCTGAATAGACAAACTCTGAGACACATGATAATCAGAATGTCAAAAGGCAAAAACAAAGAGATAATTCTGAGAGCAGTAAGAGAAAAGCAATGCATAATATATAAGGGATACCCAATAAGATTAAGTGCCAATTTCTCATCTGAAACCATGGAGCAAGAAGGTAGTGGTATAATATATGTAAGATACTGCAAAAGAAAAATTGCCAGCCAAGAATTTTATATCTGGCAAGATTACCTTTCAAAAATGAAAGTGAGTTTAGAATATTCACAGATAAACAGAAACTGAGAGAGTTGTAAAAAAGACCAGCTATGTAGGAAACACTAAATGGAGTGTTACAGCCTAAAAAGAAAAGACAGGAGAGAGGTTTGGAAGAGACCCTAGAAATGATGACTTCAACAGTAACAGTAAATAAAAGTGTCAAAAGAGTGGTGAAAATGTGAGATAAAACTCAAAGGTCAAAATGGTAGCAATAAGAACAGTCTTTGTAGTAATAACATTGGCTGTTAATGGATTAAACGCCACAAACAAAAGAATGGATAAGAAAACATGAACCATCTATATGTCGTCTGCAAGAGATTCACATTAGACCCAAGGATGCTAATAGATTGAAAGTGAAAGTTTGGAAAAAGATATTCTATTAATGCACTAAAAAAAAAAAAAAAAAAAGAAGACTGGGTTAGCAATACTTACATCATATGATATAGACTTAAAAAGAGAAACTGTTAATAGAGACAAAGAAGGATATTACATATTGAATATTAATAAAAGGGATGGTTCACCAGGAAGAAATAGCAATCATGAATGTATATGCACCTAACCAAGATGCCCCAAGAAATATGAGCCAAACATTGGTAAAACTGAAGGGAAAAATAGATACCTCAACAATAATAGTTGAAGGCTTCAATACACCACTCTCAGCACTGGGTAGAACATCTGGGAAGAGGCTCAATAAAGAAACAGAGAGCTTGAATAATATGACAAATGGACTACACATAATACATATACAGAACATTGCACACCAAAAGAGCAGGGTATATATTATTTTCAAGTGTTCATGGATCTTTCTCCAGGATAGACCATATGTTGGGTCACAAAACAGATCTCAATAAATTCAACAAGATGAAAATTATATAAAGTTCTTTCTTTGATCATAACGGAATAAAGCTGGAAATCAATAAGAGGCAGAAAAAAGGAAAATTCGCACACATATATATGGAGATTAAACAACACTCTCTTAAATAATCAGTGGGTCAGAGAAGAAATTTCAAAAGAAATCAGTAAATATCTTGAGACAAATGACAATTAGAACAAAAAATATCAGAACCTGTAGGATGGAATGAAGGGAGTGCTGAGAGGGAAATTTATAGCTCTCAATGCTTACATTAAAAAAGAAGAAAGATAAAATCAATGACCTAACTAGCTCAAGGAACTAGGAAAAGAACAGCAAATCAATCCTAAAGGGAGCAGAAGGAATGAAATAACAAAAACCAGAGCAAAAATAAATGATATTAAGAATCCCACCAAAAAAAGAGAATTAAAAAAAAAAACCCAAAATTAATTCTTTGAGAAGATTAACAAAATTGACAAACCCTTAGCTAGACTAAGAAAAAAAAAAGTTACAAATAAATGAAATAAAAAATGTAAAGGGAACATTACTGCTGACCCCACAGAAATAAGAGCATTCATATATGGATACTATGAAAAATTTTATGCCAAAAAACTAGACAGGGTAGACAAAATGGAAAAATTCCTAGGAATGTACAGGCAACCTCTACTGACCCTAGAAGAAATAGAAGACCTCAACAAACCAATCACAAGTAAAGAGATTGAAACAGTCATCAAACAGCTTCCCTAAATGAAAACCCCCGGACCAGACAGCATTCAAAGATTTAATACCAATCTTACTTAAGTTGTTCCAAAAAAATTAAAAAAGGAATGCTACCAAAACATCCTATGAAGTCATTATCACCGTAATACCAAAATCAGATAAAGATATGAAAAAAGAAAATTACAGACCCATTACTCTAATGAATATGGTTGCAAAAATCCTCAATAAAATACTTGCTAACTGAATCCAACAGCACATTAAAATAATTATTCATCATGATCATATAGGTTTTATACCAGGCATGCAAGAGTGGTTCAACACAAGAAAATCATTCAGCATAATACACCACATTAATAAATCAAAGAAGAAAATCACATGATCTATCAAGTAACATAGAAAAGGTATTTGACAAAATACGGCATCCTTTCTTGAAAAAAATACATCAAAAGATAGGAATTGAAGGAAATGTTCTCAACATGATAAAAGCCATATATGAAAAACCCACAGCTAACATTGTACTCAATGATGAAAGACTGAAAGCTTTCCCATTCAGATCAGAGACAAGAGGAGGATGCCCACTATCACCACTGTTGCTCAATATAGTGCCAGAGTTTCTAGGTAGAGCAATCAGGCAACAAAAAGAAATAAAAGGCATCAAAATTGGAAAGGAAGAAGTAAAACTTATTTGTAGATGATATGATCCTATTCCTAGTAAGTCCCCAAAAATCTACAATGAAGTTGCTAGAGCTAATAAGCAATTTCAGTAGAGTGTCAGGATACAAGATCAATATGAAAAATTTGTAGTGTTTGTATACAATTGAAATGCACAAACTGAGGAGGAAGTCAGGGAAAAAAATATTTACAATAGAAACTAACAGAATCAAATATTAGGAAGAAACTTAACCAACAATATAAAGCAATTGTATTTAGAAAATACAATTCATTGCTAAAAGAAATAAAAAAGAACCTAAATAATTGGATGAACTTTCATGCTCATGGATTGGAAGACTAAATATCATTAAGATGACACCTCTACCCAAATTGATACACAGATGGAGTGCAACCTCAATAAAAATTCCACCAGTATTTTTTAAACAAATGGAAAACACAATTATCAAATTTATTTGGAAGGGTAAAGAGTCCTTAATAACAAGAAACTTCTTTAAAAGGAAAAGCAAAATTGGATGACTTTTACCTCTGGACTTTAAATCATATTACCTAGCTATAGTGTTTAAAAAATCAGCATGGTACTAGCATAAGGGTAGACACATTGACCAATGGACCTGAACTGATGGTTCAGAAACACACCTTCACATCTATGGTCAAGTAATTTTTGACAAGCATGTCAAACCCACTCGGGTGGAGCAGAGCAGTGTATTCAACAAATGGTCTTGGGAGAACCAGATATCCATAGTCAAAAGAAAGACTCCTATCTCATACCTTATACAAAAATTAACTCAAAATGGATCAAGGACCTAAATATAAAAGACAGTACCATAAAGCAACTAGAAAAAAAATGTAGGGAAACATCTTCAATATCTGGCGGTAAGTGGTTGATTATTAAACTTTACACAAAAGCATGAGTAATGAAAGAAAACATGGTACATGAGACCTCCTCAAACTTAAACACTTCTGTGATTCAAAGGGGACTTCTTCAGTAAGGCAAAAAGACAGCACACTCAATGGGAGAAAATATTTGGAAATCATGTATCTGATAAGGGTTTGAGTTCCATTCTTCATAAAGAGATTATACAACTCAACAATAAAAAAGCAAGCATCCAATTAAAAAATGGGTAAAAGATTTAAATAGATATTTCTCTAAAGAGGAAATGCAAATGGCCAAAAAGCACATGAAAAAATGTTACATATCACTAGCTATTAGGAAAATGCAAATCAAGGTAACAAAGATATATTTAATGCCACATAGAATGGCCATTAGTAAAACAAAACAAACAAACAAACAAAAAACAACAACATCGATAAGCCTTAGAGAGGAAGTGGGGAAATAGGAACACTCCTTCAGTGTTGGTGGAATTGTAAAATGATGTAGCTTCTGTGAAGGACAGTTTGGCAGTTCCTCAGGAAGCTAAATTTAGAACTGCCTTATGATCCAGCAATTCCTCTTTGAGGGATATATCTAGAAGAACAAAAAATTATGACTTGCACATACATCTGCACACCGAAGTGCATAGCAGCACTATTCACAACTGTGAAAAGATGGAAACAACACTAGTGTCCATCCACCAATGAATGGATAAACAAAATGTGATAAAGACATAGATGGAATACTATGCTGCAGTAAGAATAAATGAAATTGGGACACATATGATAAAATGGATGAATCCTGAAACATGCTAACTGAAGTAAGCCAGACACAAAAGGACAAATATTTCATAGTCTCATTAATATGAACTAAATATGAAGAATAAATGCATGGGGTTAAAAATCTAGAGTAGGACTTATTAGGAGATAAGGGGAGGGTTGAGAGTAACTACTGATGCTTAAGGTATGTAGAAATTTTTATAAACTTGACTGTAAAGTGTGGAAATGGATAGAATTGATGGTAACACATTACAGTGAGTACCAGCTGGCTTTTAATGGGATTGTGGCTGAAAAGTATAGTCTGAGGAACTAAATGCCGATTGGAAGATAGCTAAAACATAATCTAGGGAATAAATAATGCAGTGAACCCAAGATGAATGAGAATTATGGTTGATGGTACACATGCCAGATTGTCCTTCTGTGAGCTGGAGTAGATGTACATCACCATTGCAGGATGATGGGAATGTAAAGGAACATGGGAAAAACATAATTGGAGCAACCTATGGACTATGATTAACAGCAATACTATAATATTCTGGCATCAATGCTAAAGATGCACTGTGCTGATAATGAGGGGTATGGAAAAAGTGTACCAAAAGTACCCTATGGACAATGGTTGGTGGTAATAGTCTGATGATATTATCTCATAATCTGTAACAAATATTCTACTTCAGTGTCATGTGTTGGTGAAAGGGCATTGAATGGGAATTCTACCCATGTGCATGATTGTTTTGCAAGTTCACAAACTCTATAATAAAAACATAGTTTTAGAAATAGGTGGGTTTGGGGAAAAATACAGCATATATAAGATAGGGACTATAGTTAGTAGTGGTATTTTGACCATGCTCATACATAGTTTGTAACAAATGTTTCACAACAATGCAAGGTGTTGGTGGAGAGGTGATGTAAAGGACCCCGGAATGATGTTACGCATGCTTATTTTGTAAGTTCACAACCTTTACTATACACTTATTTTTACATGTTCACGTTTGAATGATATACTTCAATAAAAAATATATTTAAAAAACAAAAAAACGATGAACATTACACAGCATCATGAATATACTAAAAATTAATGAATTGTATACTTAAAAACAGTTGATTTTATGGAGTGTGAATTATATATCAATTTTAAAAATGAAGTTTAAAAACAAATAAGAAGGCATTCTTTAAAACAAAATAACTAGAAAATATTTATCTTCCCTTGTTCCTTATATATGTGATATTTTTAGAACCAACATTCTGGAACATAAGCATTCCTGCTGAGAAGCAGGCTCCAGAGATATTTGGGAAGACTTTTACTCCCCTCCTTCCTCTCCTCACCCCTTTTTCTGGATTCTCCTTCTATTAAGAAGTCAGTACCAAGTACTGAAAAGTCCATTTCTCCACTCAAATCTTACTCCCAGTGGCCTCTTTCCCTAACATTATGGGGAGGTGATGCTCACCACAAACCCACGGGAGACATAGATATTTGGAAACAGATCCACGACTGAGATCATTTGGAAAGCTGTAAGGCATGAGAGAAGTGCAGCTTTCCTGAGGCCAAGTAAGTGTTCTTCCTATTCCCACAGAACCCCTGGGAGAGGGCCCAGTCATTCTCATTTGTGTCATAGGCTGGGTAGAAAATGGTCAGAGGGAAGTTTTCCAGCTTTCTAGTCAGAGCTGACAGACTCAGGAAAGCAGGATTGTGAACGGTTTCTGGGGAGAGCTGAGCTCTCTGGATTGTGGTCATGAGCAGCAAGCTTCTCACACTATTACAGGGTGGTCCTAGACTGCAATTTTCCTGGAGAAATGTGTGCAGGGGCTTTCTGCTCATCTCCGTGCACCAAAGGTAGCTTGATGACAGGAAGTCTGGGAAGGTTGATATTAAGGCAATATTCTAGACAAACCTAAAATCTCTTCTTGAGTAAGTTTTCATGCTGCTTAAAGTAGTTTTAAATGCATTCTATCACTATATTTACAAAATCCTCAGGGTGTATGTGTCCTGAGTTAATATGAAGTAACAGCCTTTGGAATTAGACTTGGGTGCAAATCCCATCTCCAAGAATTCATAGTAGAATAGCGTTGGTCCATTAATTAAGCAATCTGAACTTGTTTTCTTATCTTTTTCATAATAATGATTACCTCCCCCCAAAATACTCCCTTAAGGAGTGAATGGGATAATGCATGTAATGTAACTAACATAGTTCTTAACAGATACTCAGTTCATACTGATTTATTTATTTACTTTATTTTTAGAAATAGGTTAGGGATGGAGGATGTACCCAGAAGACTGTATTAGGTATTTATTTTGTTCTGCCCCAATAGCGAATAGTATTTTTTTCCTCCATTCCCACTTTTTATCTACGCTGTATTCATAAAAGGTATAAAATGATGAAAGATTCCTGGGTATGTCTTGAACATTTAATCTAATTAAGAAACTGTTAATTCACTATACTGTGGTTTAATGAGAAGAGTAATAACCTTATAGTAAATAAAGACAACCACTAGTTGTCCTTACATTCCTATTCAAATTGCTTACTAGAAAAATAACATTCCCTACCATTTCCTCTTCTCTTATTTCATTCATTTATTAACACAAAAAGCAAATATAGAAAAATACATAGTCTCTGCCTAGTGGAATTTGCTATATAATAATAAAGATATGCAAAAATAAAAAATAAAATATAACAAAGTCATATAAATGAGAAAATTATGAAATAAAATTAAAAATTAGCAAATAGACATTTTAAATGTTATTACTTTTCTCTTTATATTTTATCTATGAAAAATTTTTAAAAAGCGCTATTAAATTATCTTTCTTGTTCCATACACATATGATATTTTTAAGAACCAATGCTTTGGAACAAAAACATTCATACTAAGAGGCAAGATCCAGAGAGAGTTAGAAAGCTTTTCGCCCAAATCTTCCATAACATATGGAACATACCATAAGGCCACCATGGAGGGGTATGAATGATGGTTCAAGCTAGTTAGAAAAATAATCTCAGAGAAACTGATGGGTGAACAGGCTTCATTTCAACCAAAAGTCTCTGAGTTATTTTTACCATGAAGAACAAAGCCATTTGAGGAACTGAGTAGCTTAACAGTTCTAGATACAGAGAAGGTTATGGGTGAAGACATTCCAAGCAGCTAAAATAATCCCTTAATATTTGCAAGACAGAGCACTGGTAATTTCTTGCTGTGTATATTTTCTTATCATTACTATTTCAAATCTGCATTGTTTTTTAGCTTATCGTATATTGTCCAGGTCATAAAAGAATACATTGAATACACTGGAATTGTTTGAAAATTCAAACAAGAATAATGAGTTGAAATTCCACTCTATCTACACGGTTCTTTAACCACCACCCAACTAAGAATCCTCCTGCATTGGATGTGCATTATTTTAGATTGTTTTATGTGATTAAAAATTTATTAATTTGCATGTGTTTATACCGAATATACCTGTATATATTTAAATTTACATTTAATACAAATGAAAAAAATCTATTTTTCTCTTTCATATTTTTAACTTGGAGGCCTTCTATAAGTTTATATGTAAAGAGATATACTGTACATATTTAACTGATCCTAAGTACTCTATAATATAAATATGCAACAAATTTTTAACCATGCTGTTATTAATGAATGTTTGATGATTTAATTTTTTTTTCTGTCACAGGCAATTTTATAATGAGCATCACTGTATATGCTTCCATCCATGTACACAGGTCATAAGTATTCTCTAGGTGGTAAGTAGTTAAATTATTATGCCAAAAATATTATTTTTAATAATGACTGCAGCGTGATTTTCCATTAAAAGAAAGGAATTGTGCCTAAAAGCTCCAGTTTACCCAAACCCTCACTAACACTTACCACCAATGTCAATATTCTGTTGATTGAAAATATAATGTATAATTTATTTCATTTTATTAAATTTCAATTTCCTGTTTTAAAGGGAAACAGCTATATATTTAAGTTGATTGGATTTACTTCATTAGTTTTTTTCTTTAGAAAGGTTTAGATAGATAGACTTCACTAGTTTTTTTTCTTTAGAAAGATTTAGATAGATTTACTTCACTAGTTTTTTTCTCATCACTTAATTTTTCTTTATTGGGAAAGCATGTTTAAATTGTCTGGAACGTAATAAAATCTGTTTTCTAAAGGAAAAGAATAGATAGTTTTACTTCACTAGTTTTTTTCTCATCGCTTAATTTTTCTTCTATTGGGAAAGCGTGATTAAATTGTCTGGAACATAATAAAATCTGTTTTCTAAAGGAAAAAAATAAATGAAAAGCAGAAAGGTAATAGAATATGAGAAATTAAGTATTATGGTGGAACCAATAATATAGGCAAAAGGTTAAAAGTGTTCCTCTTATGACAAAAAGTGTGTAAAAATGTGTTGGCCCAATAAATATACACATGTGCTTATTGAGCTATATAAGAACCAGATATTGTCCGGGGATGTGAATTTTTCACGTGAAGCAAGAGCTTATCTTTGAAAGTAAGTCCATTGGAGGAGATTTAATTACAAAGAGAAAAGATTAAATTTGCAACGACAACTATAGGAAATTTATAATTAGGCATAAATTCATTAGTATGCATAACCAAACCAATTCTGATGGCATTTTCTAATGTTTCCTAAGGAATAACCCTCATCTCCTCTTCTATAAGTACATGCAAATACACTGTCCCATCATTAGCACAGTTTATTATGACAATTAAGAATGTGTACAGTACAACCTAAAGTAGAGGAACCCAGGAATCAGTCTGGGTTAAGAATGAGGAGTTAATGCTTAAATGGTAAATTCTAATTTGAATAATGTAAAGGTTATTGATAATAGATAGCGGTGGTATTGGTAGCACATCTTGTGAATGCAATTAACAGCACTGAATTATATATTTGAATGTAGTTAAGGAAAAATTTATGTTGTAAATAGGTTACTAAAATAAAAAATAAGAAAAACGTAGGGCTAGATTATACAGTGAACCATAAAGTAAACTGTGGACTATAGTTAATAGCACAGTTCCAATAATATTCTTTTATCAACTATAAATAAGATGCCACATTAAATCAAGATGGAATGATAGGTGGGATAAATAGGATCACTATATTCTCTACATGCTTTTTCTGTAAACGTACAATTTTTGTCATACTATATGTATATATACTTTTAAGAAGATGAGGGAAAATGACCAACTCAAAAAAGAAAAAGATTAATGGGCACTGAAACCAGAGTGTCTGTGCTAGAAGCAGGTCTACTTCTTAAATTAGCTATTTAACTTTATGCACATTAAACTATTCTCATGATAAAGGAGAAATAAAATTTCAAGTTGTTAGGACATGAAATGATCTCTGAAAAGCAAGTAACTAATGGTAAGCCTTAAGATATATTTTGAATTATAATATGATATTTCAAAATTATGGATTTCAAAAATTCTTTTTCTGTTCCAATTTATATGATGATTTCTAAATTATATTCTCTAGATTTCCCAAAGCTTTCTTGGCAACCATGTCCAGACTTATCCATACCTAAGAGAGATTATCCCTTTTTAGGGAACTTAAGGGTAAAGAACCATGTTATGCAGTGAATTTAGGCATGAAACTCCAAAGGCACCTTAAGAGGCAAAGCAGTGTTTCATAAGTGTAATCAAATTTGATGTCCTAACTGCATAGTACACTGATTTAAAGGACACTTTTGCTTTCACAAAGACTCCATAAGGCACAAATATCTGTGGGTAAGGTAAATGAAGTGTTTTAGGAAAACTGTGAACTGGGTTTTTATAAGAAAAAACAAACAAGAAATAAATCTGAACATAGAAGTAACACTATTTTTTAATAAGTACTTTAAACTCATAACTTACACTTTCTTTAGCTTTGAGCTGAAGAATTCTTCTAAGGATATTTGAGGATTTTCTGATAGTTAACTATAGATTTGCTACTTAGATATTTGTTGTTGTTTACCATCTGGAGATCAATTTATAGCAAATTTTAAATGCACATAAAGGAAAAAAATGTCCATGGTAAAATATTGCCAAAATTAATTATTTTTTTATGTAAATAGAGATTCAAACAGCTAAGCAGCTAAATGCATCTGAAAAAGGAGAATAAAATAATTATTACACTTCTCATTAAAAGGTAATCTATATATTTATTTAGGTGGTAACATTTAAGAGGCAGTATGACTCTGAAATAATATTCTGCACTGCATCAGATGAAATTTCCATCTAAATATTTACATGCATTATTAATATCTAATTATTATTCACTGCTTTTCAGCTTTCTTTAATGAGCAGTGATTGAAAAATGTAAAAATTAATATGTTGTTGCTTTTGCAAAAAATACTTGCAAGAAAATCTAAACAATCTAACATATGTTACGTCAGCATACAATGAGACGAATATCCATCCTTCAACCTTCATTCTCATTGGCATCCCTGGGTTGGAGGCTGAGCACATCTGGATCTCCATCCTCTTTTGTGTGGTCTGCCTTCTGGCCCTTGTAGGAAACTGTTCCCTTCAGACAGTCCCCAGTCTCCATGAGTCAATATACCTTTTCCTCTGCATGATGTCTGTGGCAGACCTTACTGTAAGCACTACAGCTATACCAAAACTTCTCAGGCTCTTCTGGTTCCATGATGGAGAGATTTGTGTTGAAGCCTGCTTCACTCAAGTTTTCCTGATTTGTTCTTGTTCTGCCATCGAGTCTGGATTCTTCTTAGCCATGGCTTTTGATCATTATGTAGCCATTTGTAACCCATTAAGATATTCAGCTATTCTGACATACACAGTAAATTGGAGGAATAGGTCTAGCCATTGTACTCCAGGGTACTGCACTTCTCAGTCCTCACCCCTTCTTGCTACATTGGCTTCCCTATTGCAGAACCAATATTATTTCCCACACATACTGTGAGTTCATGGCACTCAACAAGACTGCCTGTGCAGAGACGAGAATTCGCAGATCCTACAGTCTAATTGTTGCCTTTCTTACTGGTGGGATAGATTTCATATTGATCATTATTTCCTATGTCTTTATATTCCATGCTGTCTTCCACCTGCCATGCAAGGATGCTTGACTCAAAATCTTGGGCACTTGTATCTTCCATGTCTCAAACATCTTAGTTTCGTATACTCCAGGTTTCTTCTCATTTCTCATCCACAGTTTTGGGCACAATGTGGCACCCCACGTTCACATATTTGTGGCCAATATTTATGTTCTGGTCCTATGAACCCAATTACCTATGGGATGAGGACCGAAAAGATATGGGATAGGTTCCTTAAAATTTTTAGTTTTCCAAAGCATCTGAATTAAACACTCTTTGTTGGTGTGAATTATAATTTGAAAATTTGTATTTATAGATTGTGGGGTTTCTTTACCTAGTGCCTAATTTAATGGATAGATGTTTCAGATATTTCTGTCTTAAGAAACTTTTCCAACCAAAATATATAATTTATATTGTCTTTTATCCAAGTTCAGCTGACACATTTCCCTAATAGAAGTCAGGTTACTCTCCAAGTGAGGATCTCATTAGACTGCTAAAAAAAATTATTTGAACATCATCACCCTGACTCTCATACAGTGTACTGAAAAATTCCAGTTTACATAAATGTCTGAATATGTCACTGCATAAAACATAAGCCTTAATATATATCCTAATTGGATTAAAAAGTTTTAGAAGAGCAAGAAGCTATGAGAAAATCTAACTTTCACTCTCCTTTTCTGCACCATTGTGAGTACACTCTGCCTGACTTCCAAAGAAGTTTTGATTATTTTTTTATTTGTACATTATTGCTCACCCCTTTTTAAGTAATCCTACTTTAATATCTATCCTTTTCGTTATATGACATGTAGCCTATTTAATTGTTCCTTAACTATTTACCTTTCAAGATCCAATGAACATGCCTTACATAGCTTTATAATCTGATGATTAAAGATCTATATTCTAGGCTCTTAAACTTTAAAACATTTAGATTCCTTGTTCTCTCCATAATGAAGCATATTCAAACTCTCCTTATGTAGTAATTCTTATGACATTTGAGTGCCTTTCGTTCACTGAATGGTTATCAACCTTGCCTAGTGCATTAGAAAAGACATTGCTGCGATTTCTATCATATCTAACCATATTCATAATGGAGGCCAGAAGGTACACAATATTTAGCAGTCAATTATCGCCAAATGATTTCAGTATACTTCATCAGATCTATTCAATTCAAATCAACATTTTAGTTGGATATACAGTCACAGGGTACTACCATATAAACTAAGTTATGTGCTAAGATTGTAAGTAAGGGAAACTCCTTTTTTTCATTGATCTTAACGTTTAATTGTTAATAGTTACACAAATTATCAATTTAATTTAGTATAATAGTTATTATGAATGATGTTATTCCCTGGTTATTTGGGGTATATAAAAGGTTTTCTTAAAAATCCTTTATCATTTCAAATAAAAATCGGTTAGTTTATAACTACATATTTGATAGACCAAGAAATAGGAACATAGTGCAAATAAGCTGAAAGTCCATATGATTCTATGTACATCTCTTTACTGTGCTTAATACATGTGCCATACTCTTTACAGAAACTGGAAATGTTAAGAACCAGCACTTTTTGAGGCAATTTTGATATTGTGCAGATTTTCTATTGTTTATATTCCCATAAACACTGAAGTCAAATTCACACCACCAGGAGCCTATATTTTAAGAGAGGCAAGAGACCTGGAAGGATTCAAAAGGAAGTGATAAGTACTTTATATATGTACTCCCCATTTGCTGTACCTCACTTCTTTATTTTTTTCTTTGGCGCCTTGCGAAGTATTCTATGAGACACGAAACTACTCTAAAAAGAAACAAGAGGAATTAAATAGATAAATTGTAAGAATATATCCCTGGGGATGAAAATATATTTGCACATGTGTGTATGTGAGTGTGTGTTCACGTGCTTGTGCAGCCTGGTTCTAGGAAAAAATCATTTAAGCAATTCTAGAAAGGAGAATTTTATTTCTTAAAAAAATTTTTGTTTTGCATAAAAAGGAGATTGCAAACTTAAGACAATTAGTCATAAGCAAGCAAATTACTATGTTGAGAGAAATTAAGGGGGCTCCAAATAAGCAAGGAAAATGTTGCTGGATTTCCTCTGTGCAAGGAATGGAATTTGAGTTGAGGGAGATGAGGTAAAATCTCATATTCAGATTTCTTCT
The DNA here is from genome assembly GCF_030445035.2 of Dasypus novemcinctus. Taxonomy (NCBI): domain Eukaryota; kingdom Metazoa; phylum Chordata; class Mammalia; order Cingulata; family Dasypodidae; genus Dasypus; species Dasypus novemcinctus. Next base: position 96,899,088 of record NC_080682.1, on the reverse strand, counting down.
CTGTGATCTGGGTTAGGCTAACTTGACCAACCATAGTATATGGGGAATTTCACAATATTTAGAAACTAGGGAATAAAGCTATACCCTGCTGTTCATTATCCATTTGATGTTGATTAAATTATTTCCTTTATCAATCTAAGGTTCCTTACCAATGAAATGAGGCTGAAATGCCTACATTGGTTATTTCAAAGCATGTCTGGCACAAGATAAATCAACAAGAAAATGCTAACAATTATAGCTTGCAGTGTTTATAAGACAATATGATATATTAAATGGATATAACGATCCTGATCCTAACATATTCTGGGATAAATTCCATTTGGTCATGGTGAACAATCCTTTTAATATGTTTAATATGCTCTTGTCTTCAATTTGCTCATATTCTGATGAAGATTTCTTTTTTATTATAGTAGTTTTGAACTTACAAAATAATCATGCGTAATGTGTAGAATTACCGTGCTGTACACTTCCACCAATACCTTCCATTTTTGTGGCATTTGATTTTTGTATCTATATTCAGAGGGGATATTGGTCTTTAGTATTATTTTCTTGTGGTGTCATTATACTTTTGGGTAAGATTTTTTGTATAAGACCCCACAGAAGGACTTACAAAGCACACCGTTTTTGGAAAACTTAAAAAAGGATTGCTTTTATTTCATCTTCAATGTTTGTTAGAATTCACCAGTGAAACCATCTTGCTCTGGATTTTTCTTTCTTTGGAGAGATTTTTTTTTAATCAGTTATTCAATATATTTACTTGTTATAGGCTATTTAGATTTTTCTGTTTATTCTTCGATCACTTTTTATAACTTGTGTTTCTGGAAATCTGTCTATTTCATCTAAGTTATCTAATTATTTGGCATGATAGTTTGAGTCTTTTGGACCTCAGAAATTTGTTTTAAAAGTGAATCCATTCCAATGCCTATAAACCCACCATAGCTGGCACCTTTTGATTAGATTCAGTTAGGGAATCTTTTGATCAGATAACTTTCGATTAGATCACTTCAGTTAAGGACCTTTGATTTGATTGTGTGACCCAGAGTGGGTCTTAATAACTCTGGGTTATTAATTAATAAGAATTAATAAGCTGCAGACACAGAGAAAAACCTGTTGAGATAGAGAAAACAAACCCAGGAGCTCAGAGTGGAAACCAGGAGAGAGGAAAGTCACAGAAAGAGCAGCCAAATTCAAAACCAGCAGTGAGGCCCAGATAGAGTAGAAAGATGAATGTGCCTGATTGTCTGCAGCTGAGCTGAAAGAAAAAGTGAGTTTGAAAGAGAAGGCAAAGACCAGTAGAGCTACCATTTGGAAAAAAAAAAATCAATTTTATTGATAAATATGAATAAAATGTACAATTCATCCAAAGTGTACAATCTATGGTATTTGGTATAATTACACTGTTGTACATTCATCACCTCAATCATTATTATAACATTTTCATTATTTCAGTAAGAATAATAATAATAAAGAAAAAACAGAAAAACAAGAAAATTCTTCACCACTCAATCTCTCTATACATCTTCTGCCATACATAGCTGCTATTTCTGCCTATTCTTGCACATTTATTTATTTATTTTTAAGCGTTTTCTTGAGATATATTCACATACCATACACTCTATTAAAAGTGTATAATTGATGGCTTTTAGTATAATCACAATGTTGTGTGTTCTTCACCACAAAAAAAATTTAGAACTTTCTCATTACTCAAAAAAAATACCCACACCCCTTAGCAATCACCTCTCAATCCCTCTATCCTTTCCCAGCCTTACATAACCAGTAATATAATTTCATCTTTATAATTAAATTTATATTTATTTTTTATATAAATGGAATCATACAATAGTAGTACTTTGTGTTAGGTTTCTTTCACTTAGCATATATTTTTTTTGGTCTGATATTAACATCTTGCAATATTAACATATACTAGTTCAGTTTTAAAGAAAAATGGACTTATATATAGGCAATTTTCCCCATATTCACATTTCACACATGATGTTACCATGCTCTGGAGATTGGCATTGCCAAAAGCCAATCTAAGCTAAGATGGCATCTCCAATGATGCCTTGATTTGGATATTTTCATGGCCTCAGAACTGTAAGTTTTTAACCTAATAAATTTCCATTATAAAAGCCAACCCATTTCTGGTATATTTGGTATATTTCTCCCAGCATCGTTTAGAAATCTAAAACTTATAATTATTGTTCATTTATATTTTAATCATATGAATTCAATTGGTCATATTATTATCAAAATGTTTTTCGAGATGTAAGGTCAACAGCAATGTTCACACTTTCATTTATGATTTTTGATATTTTCTTTTTCTCTCATTTTTTCATATATTCAGGCTAAATAAAGGTTTGTCAGTTTTATTGATATTTTCAAAGAAGCAACTTTTGGTTTCATTGATTCTCTCTCTTGTTTTGTTTATTCTCTATTTTATTTATATCTAATATAATCTTTATTATATCCTTCCTCCTACTGCATTTGGTTTTGTTTTGTCATTCTTTTTACCAGTTTTTTTAAGGAATAATGCTGGATTATAAACTTGATACCTTTCTTTGTTTTTACTAAAGGCATCTGTAGCTACAAATTTTCCTCATATTACTGCCGTTATTGTATCCCATAAGTTTTGGTATGCTGTGTTTCAATTTCATTCATTTCACAATATTTTTAAATTTCCTTTAGATTTCTCTCTGATGAAATTTTTAGCATGTTTAATTTCTACATATTTGTCAAATTCCCAATTTTTCTACTCTTCTTGGTTTATAGCTTCAATTTTTTGGGAGAATACTTTGAAATATTTTATTCCTCTACACTTAGTAGAAACTTGTTTTGTGGCCTAACATTTAGTTTCTTCTAGACAATATTCCATATGCACATAAGTAAAATGTGTACCATGCTCTTTTCAGTGGAGTGTTCTCTATGTCTGTCAGGTCTGGTTGGCATGATGTGTGTTTTAAACTCTCTACTTGCTTAGTGATCTTTCATTTTTTTTTAATCCATTATTGAAATTGAGATATTGCAATCTCTGAATATTATTATATAATTGCTTGTTTCTTTCTCCAAATTTGCCAATAATTGTTTTATATATTTTCGGGCTCTGTTGTTTTTTTCCATATGTTTAGAATTGTTATATCTTCTTTGTAGATTGACCCTTTAATCAAAATGTAATGACCTAATGTGTCTCATAGCAATTTCTGACTTAAATTCTATTAAGTCTGCTACTAGAATAGCCACAAAATTCTCTTTGGTTATTATTTGCATGGACTATCACTTCCATACTTTTCCTTTAAACCTATCTGTCTTGTTCTAAATTGAGTTTCTTGTAGATAGCATAGAATAGGACCATTTAAAAAACTTCATTCTGTCAGTCTCTGTACTTTAATTGCTGAATTTAATCCATTTATAGTCCATGTAATCACTGATAAAATAGGACTGATAAGAACTTACCTGCCATTTTTTCTATTTTTCTTTATGTTTTCTATATGTTTTCTCAATTTCTCCAATATTGATTCTAACTTTGACTTTTACAGTTTGTCATTTAATTCCCTCTTCTTTTCCTTTATTCCAATTTTGTATTAAAATTAATATCATAAATTGATGCCAACTTTGCTTTAATAGAATTCAAAATTCTACTTTTACACAGCTCTGTCCCTTTTTATTATGTTATTGTCACAAATTACATGTTTATAATATGTGTTAACATGAACTTATAATTATTGTTTTATTCATTTATATTTTAATCAAACATACAAACATACATCAAACATACAATAATACTGGCTTGATTATTTCCCTATGGATTTCCCTTTACTGGACTTCTTTCTTATTGTATGACTTCAAGTTACTATCTATTGTCCTTTACCTTCAGCCTGTAAGATTGATTCCCTTTACCATTTCTTGTAGGGCAGGTCTATTAGAGGCACTATCCTTATCTGTGCTTTATCTGGGAGTGGTTTTATTTCATTTTTTTATAGTCAATGCTTTTTAGTATAATCATAAAATTGTACTTTCGTCACCATAATCAATTTTAGAACATTTTCATTACTCCAAAAAGAAAAACCATCTACCCATTAGCAGTCATATCTTAATTGCTCTATCCTTCCCCTACCATACATCACTGGCAATCTATTTCCATCTCTATAAATTTATTTATATTTACATTTTATATCACTGGAGTCATCATACAAAGTGTTTTACTTTGTTTCTGGTGTCTTTCACTTAATAAAATGTGGGGTTTTTTTTGAAAATTGATGGAAGAATATTCTTATATTGCCATACAATACAATCTGACAATGCATAGCTTGCTTTGAGTGTATTTTTTCAATTTGCTACCCTATTATTAATGTATTGTAGTAGTAATGTACATTTGTTATCATTTATGAAAGAATATTCCAATATTTGTACTATTGGCAACACTTATTCTCCACAACAGGGACCATTATATTTCACAGTTCCATATTTCATCCTCTAGTTTTCGTAGCAATATACATGACTCAAAATTTCCCTTTTCAATGGAGGAGAGTATGGGCCATGATGTGAACCATTGTCTATGAGGTGCAGAGGTGCCCAAAGATGTACTTACCAAATCCAATGGATGTGTCATGATGATGGGAACGAGTGTTGTTGGGGGGGGGAGAGGGGGGGTGGGGGGTGGGGAGGTGGGGTTGAATGGGACCTCACATATATATTTTTAATGTAATATTATTACAAAGTCAATAAAAAAAAAATAAAAAAAAAAATTTCCCTTTTCAACCAATCACACCTACAGGTTGGTGCTGTTTATTACACCCACTCTAATATGATACCATCACTCCTTACTGCTTCCAAACATTTACAAACTTACCTTTCACAAATTCTATACAAATTAAGCATCAGCTCTACATTTTCTACCCTCATTCTCTCTTCAAGTAACATATATGCTAGATATTAACTCTCTGAGTTTGCTCATTAAGTTTAGTTCTTATTAGTGAGAACATACAATATATGTCATGTGTCTGACTTATTACACCCAACATAATGTTCTCAAGGTTCATCCATGTTGTTGCATGCATCAAAATTTCATTTATTCTTATAGCAGAATAGTATTCCAGAACATGTTTATGCCACGTATTGTTTATGCATTCATCAGTTGATAGAAGTTGTGGGGTTTTTTCTTGGAAAATGTGAATAATTCCTCTATGAACATAAGTGTACAGAAGTTTGCCTGTGAACATGCTTTCAGTTCTTCTGAGTATTTACGTAGTACTGGAATTTCAGGATTATACAACAGTTCTAAATTTAGCTTCTTGAGGAAATTCCAGTCTTTTGCAGTGATGTACAATTTTACATTTCCATCAGGAGTGAATAAGAATTTCTAGTTCTCCACATCCTCTCCGAAGCTTGTAGTTTTCTTTAAAAAAATTGTGATGATTCTAGCAGGGGTAAAATAATATCTTATTGTGTATTGATTTTCATTTCCCTAATAGCTAGTGATATTGATATCTTTTCCTGTTTTTAAGTAAACTTTATTTCAACTTTAAAAAAGTAAAATAACAGACAAAGACAGCTTAACATATTTATGGATGCATTAATTTAAAATTCTCTGTCCAGGGAAGCGAATTTGGTCCAGTGGTTAGGGCGTCCGTTTACCACATGGGAGGTCTGTGGTTCAAACCCCAGGCCTCCTTGACCAGTGTGGAGCTGGCCCATGCACAGTGCTGATGCACGCAAGGAGTACTGTGCCACGCTGGGGTGCGCCCCGTAAGGAGAGTAGCCAGCGCGAAAGAAAGTGCAGCCTGCCCAGGAATGGTGCCACATACACGGAGAACTGACACAACAAGACAATGCAACAAAAAGAAACACAGATTCCCATGCCACTGACAACAGAAGCAGACAAAGAAGAAGACGCAGCAAAGAGACACAGGGAACAGACAACCGGGGTGGGGGGTGGGGGGGAGTGGAGAGAAATAAATCTTTAAAAAATAAAAAATAAAAATACTCTTTCCAGGCACATTTATCTTACTTAATCCTAAAAACACACTCAGTTTTTCTCTAGAGTTCAGAAAGATAAATAAATGAGTACAGATTAGTTAAATGACATGACCATGGCCTCCTTGTTTTGGAAGAACATTATCACTCTATGAACCATAGGGTAAACTTGGTATATTTTGTCCCATACACCCATTATTAACACTATGTTAGTATTATACCTCTCATATGTTCATGAGTAAACACTCTCAGTACTGTCATTCAAAATCCATCTTCAGCACATGGTTCACTGTGTTATACAGTCCCATGTCTTTACATTATATCCAAAATGTACACTCAGTGACACTCACTTTCATCACAGACTTGTCCTGCTATTGCTGCAGTAAAACTTTGATTGTTCTCCTTCATCCAAAATTCATGTGCTTTTAACCATTTGTATTTCTTTTTTGGAAAAATATCTAGTCAATGTTTTTGCCACTTTTTGAATTGGGTTGCTTGTATTTTTATCATTGAATTGTAGGATCTCTTTATACATCCTGGATATTAAACTTATCGGATAAGTGTTTTCCAAATAATTTCTCTCATTGAGTAGGTTGTCTTTTCACCTTCTTAACAAAGTCCTTTGAGTATACAAATATTAAATTTTTAAGAGCTCCCATTTATCTATTTTATTCTTTTCTTAATTGTGCTTTGGGAATAAGTTCTAAGAAACTACCTCCTACTGCAAATATTAAAGATGCTTCATTTGGGGGCTTTAGGGTTCTAGCTCTTATATTTAGGTCTTTGATCCATTTTGAATTAATATTTGTATAAGGTATGAGGTACAGGCCCTATTTCATTCTGTTGGATATGAATAGCTAGTTCTATGCATTTTCGCCATGTTTATCTTCTCTTGTAAAGTGTCTATTTAGCACATTGTCCAGTTTATAATTGGACTGGTGGCTTATTAAATGTTGAGTTTTAAGAATTTTTGCATATTTGCAAAATATGTGTTTATTCTGGATTAGGCTGTGGCTTGAGGGTGTGTATGTGGTTTGATCTTCTATCTAGACCACTAAAACCTTCTTCATATCAGCAATAAAGATTTTCACTTATCATTTCTAGACTAGCATTATTTCATTTCCACAAGAATTTTCCTTTGCATTCACAACTTGGCTAACTGTTTGGGTCAAGAGCTCTAGCTTTTCACCTATCTTGACTTTTGACATGCCTTTCTAACTAATAGTAATTATTTCTAACTTTGGATTTAAAGTGAGGGACCTGTGACTTTTCTTTCACTTTAACACTTAGAGGCCATTGTAGGGATAGTAATTAACCTAAGCTCAATATCTTTGTGTTTCAGGGACTAGAGAGGCCTGGATAGAGGTAGAGAGATGGAGAAATGGTATGCCAGTGGAACAGTCAGAACACACACAACATTCATCATTTAAGCTCACTGCCTTGTATAGGCATGATACATGACACCCCAAAACAATTACAAGAGTAACATTAAAGGTCACTGATCCCAAACACCATAATTATATAAAAATAATTTAAAAGTTTGAAATAATGTGAGAATTATGAATATATAATATAGAGGCACAAAAGGAGTACATGCTGTTGGAAAAATGGTGGTGATCGATGCTAGATGTAGGGTTGCCGTGAAACTTGTGAAAAATGCAGTATCAGTGAATGCAATAAAGTGAAGCACAATAAAATGAGCATGCTCACTTTATTCAATATTTCAGAGCTTCTGTTGACTGCTGCTACATGTAATGGTCTTGGAAGGAGTCCATTCTCTGTACATTAAGTAGACCAATGCACTATGAACCTATTTTTCCCCTAAAGGTGATTGAGAGATACTTTGAAATGTTTTGAAATCTAATCCATTTATCTGACCTGGAAAGGAGATCAGGAAAGGTACTGAGAGCTTCTTTCATGGCTGCCCAAAGCAGAGATTTCTTGGCCTGCCCGCAAACAATAGTCCCTCATCTAACTGTTCCCCATAGTCCTGAGAAAGCAGGTCATATTGGAGCTGGTATGTGCCCCTTCATAGGTTCCTGGCCCTGTTTTGGCTGGGAAAGACTGACTTGGGAAAATCATCACTGATGAAGACTTTATCCCAGAATTTACCCATCAGGCATAAATAGCTATAGAAAAAAAAGAAGTATGAGAAAGAATACAAGAAAAATCTTTGGGGCAAAGTCTTGCTGGCTTTATAATCCAGGGATTGAAAGGTCTGTCTCATGGAAAAAGGAGAGAACAATCAAATTCTTGTAAATAGGGGAACTACAAAACAACTAAGAAGAAAATAACAAGGGCAAGAATCAGGATCAGAAAGATAAGGAATACCCTACATACTGTATTCGCTTTGTGCAGACTATCCTGAAGGAAGGCAGAAGCTCAAGAAAATCTTTGTCTTATCACCAATTGGTTAGGAAATTTGAAAAAGAGAAGACAACTCAGGGAATAAATCCTGGAGGTAACAACTTACAATATTAAAATATTAGTGTGCAAACAGCATACACTATAAAGAAAGAAGAAGGGAATTATGACCAATGCAAAGGAAGAGGAAAAAATTCCAGAATGTGGACATATTAAACAAAGCCTCTAAAAATATTAATAATGTTCAAGGAGATGAAGGGAAATATAGAGAAAGAACTAACAGATATCAAGAAAACAATGAATGAACAATATGAGAATCTCAGTAAAGAGAATTTTTCAAAAAAGACCCTAACAGAACTATGAGAGTTGAAGCCCCAAATAGCTGAAATGAAAAATTACCAGTAGGGTTTCAAGAGCAGGTAGGAGCTGGCAGAAGAAAGAATAAAGGCAACACACTTAAAATGAGTCAAGCTGAGGAGCAGAAAGGAAAAGAATTATAAAAACTGAGAATAGTCTAAGATATCTCAGAGACACCAAACAAATGTATGCATTTTGACAGTCTGAATGGAGAAGAAAGAGAAAAAGTGACTGAAGGAATATTCAGATTCATAATGACAGAACATTTCTCCAAATGAGCAAAAAATATGAATATGAGTATCCAAGAAGCCCACAGAAGACCTAACAGGAAATGGAGTCTGTGTGTTTGAGAACACTGCCATTGCCTACTATGTGAACAATAAGGATCTTCATGAAAGTAATCTAGTGGCAGCAGCCCAGGTGCTGGAGTGAGTGAGCTTTACTGACTGTGACATAGTACCCCAAGCCAGTACCTGGGTGTTCCCAACCTTGTGAACCAAGCACCACAAGAAGAAGACCACAGACAACACAAAATTAGAAGTAAGGTAAATTCTGGGGCTGCCAGAAGCTCACTTGAAGACAAGAACTTATTTGGTGGGTAAATGTGAGACACAGGATGATATCACAGTTGTCTGCACCTTGTGTTGGCTCTACAAACAGGTTCTTGAACCTCCTTTTTCCTAGGACTTCCCCAATACCAATGGCTGGTTCCTCACTTGCATTAACCAGTCCCAGTTCTGGGAAGTGTTTGAGGGAGATGAAACTCTGTGAGGCCCACTGAGTTTGATGTTAAGAAATTTGCATAAAGTCAGCCTTAAAAAGGACACCTCATGGAAATGGAAAGGCCATGGGAGGAGAAGCAGAATTCTCTGGCTGAGCAGAAAGAGGAGAGAAGATGGCTACCCCTGCTTCTGAGGAGGAGATGGATGAATGTGAGCATGCACTGGCTACTGAGCCAAAGGTCAAAGACCCCTTAATTCCCCCTCTGTGTTGGATGAATTAAAGCACAGGTATTCCCAATAAGACACACTTTCCATGGCATTGCCGTATTTTTGGAGAGCATATTGATAAGAATGGCTGGTGCTTGTGGTATTCTGAGAACCATTTCCCAGAAGAGTTCACCCAGACTCCATAAAAATGTCATTGCCAGTGTCATCCACTTGGGAACCGACAATAGTAGTTCTATTTCTGGATAATCAGTTCTCCAAGGCCAGGAATTTGCTTTTCCTCCAAGTCCAGATTTGTTGGTGGATTATGAATCATACACATGACAAAAGCTGGATCCTGGCACTGAGAGAAACAAGACATTGGTCTATGAGTACTCTTCCTGAGAGGGGACCTTTCAGCATGTGAGCAAAGCATTCAATCAGGGCAGGATCTTCAAGTGAACCTCATTTGCCATTGCCTATCTGCCTGCAGCTGACTTTCAGGAAGATAAGAGTCATTAAAGGAAACTTAACAATGAAAGAATTGAAGACAGTGCTTTGAAATATGTAAGGTGTTGAAAAGAAAAAAAAAAAAGAACTGCCAGCCAAGAATTTTCTATCCAGTTAGACTTTGCTTCAAAATTTGGGGGAAATTCATACATTCACAGGTGAACAAAATCTGAGGGAGTTCTTCACCACTAGAACTGCCCTACAAGCAAGGTTCAAGGGAGTTTGTCAGATTGAAAGGAAACATTAGACAGTGGTTCAATGTGGCATAAAGAAATAAAGACATGCAGTAAAAGTAACTGTTTGGATAATTAAAATGCCTGTATTATTGTCATGTGTTGTTTGGGATGTAACTCAACTTCTTACTTCCACAAGTGCTGAAATGCAAATGCATTTCATCATGATCAGCAAAAGTTCTTTATATAACATCATTCTTTAAAAATCTCTGAGTCCTATCTTGTGACCCAGTACATGGTTTACCCTGGAGAAGGATCTGTGAGCACCTGAAAAAAATGTACATATTACTGTTTTGGGGTGTAATGCTCTATAAATGTCTGTCAGGTCTATTCATTTATCATGTTATTCCCAGCTCCCTATGATATTATTTATCCTCTGTTTAGATGTTCTATTCAATGCTAAGAGTGGTGTATTGAAATCTCCAACTTGTATAGTAGAGAGATTCATTTTTTCCTTTGGTTTTACCAATTTGCCTCTTGTACATTGGGGGGCCTAGGTTATATGCATAAATATTTATTATTGTTATATCTTCTAGGTGAATTGGTCCTGTTATTGATATATAATTACCTTCTTCATCTCTTATGACAGTTTTGCATTTAAAATCTATTCTGTCCAATACTAGTATCACCACTTGTGGCAGCTTGAGATTATTTTATGAGTTCCAAAAGGGAAATGATAATGTTTTTTAACTAATCTGGGAGAGCAGATGTGGCTCAAGCAGTTGAGTGTCTGCTTCTAACATGGGAGGTCCTGTGTTTAGTTCTCAGGGCATGGTGAAAACAAACACACAAAAAAGAGCAAGAAAACAAGCAAAAACCAAAAACTAGCTCAGCAGATCTGATATGGCTCAATGATGGAGCGCCAGGTTCCCATATATGAGGTCTTGGGTCCAATCCCTGGCCCAGAAACTCAAAAAAAAAAAAAAAAGCTAATTTGTAATTTGTTCCTTTGGGTATGTTACCCTTTGATTGCATTAAATTCATTTGAAGGTCCTTTGATCAGAATACTTTGATAGAATCAATTTAGGATTTTTATTTGACTATGTCAGTGAGGCATGTGACAGGTGTATCTCTGCCCTCTGGCAGGATCTGATATAAATGAAGACAAAGAGAGAAACAGACATAGACACAGATAAAGGAAGCTGCCATGTGAGAGAAAGGATAACAGTGTCACCCACAGCTGAACTGCAAAGAAAGAATCCCCTTAGAGGCTCAAAGTGCTGAGGCCCAGGGAGTGATTTGCCATATGCCTGAGAGCTTATTGCTGAACTTTGGAAGAAAATATAGCCACTGAGCCTGAGAGAGGAGGCCTGGAAAGAGACAAGCCCTATACACTATAGGTTTACCTACAGTGGCAGAAAGGTGGAGACCTCAGCAGAGATACATGGCTATCTTGCTTCACCACACCACAGCTGACTTTGGTGATAAAGCACTTCTTAAAGTACCATGAGCTGGGCTTTTCAGGGCTTTGGAATTGTAAGTTTTACTGCACATATATCCTCCTTATAAAAACCAATCCATTTCTGTTACTTGCATCCTCAGTCTTTTGTCAAATGAAAACTGAATTTGGTACTAGGAGAGTGAGGTCATGCTGTTTGTAATTAACAAAATTTCTGGAATGGTTTTATAAATGGGTAAGGGGTATTTTTTGGAGAAATTGTGAGATGCTTTATAGAAAAGGCCTAGATTTATTTGTTAAGAATATGGATCCTAAGGTTACTTCTGGTGAGGAATTAGAAGGAAATGATGAAGTAAACTAAAACACTACTCCATTTCTTTTTTGGTTACATTTTGCATGGAAGATCTTTTCCAACCTTTCACAATCAGCCTGATTATGTCCTTGTATCTAAGGTGGATCTCTTATAGACAACATAAAATGGCTCATATTTTTTATCCCCTTTGTCAGTCTATGTCTGTTCATTATGGAGTTCAGGCCATTAATGTTCAATGGTATTACTCCAAAGGCATTAT